>NC_056737.1:989107803-989345303 GCF_019279795.1 Protopterus annectens | reverse complement strand
CACAATTTGCTCTATCACAGCAGGGACAGTTTTACTAAATGTCCTCCCCTCCAGCAGCTAGTCTGATGGATAGTCTTTTCAGTGTAGATACAGGATTTGTAGACTATCAACTATGGTGGACACAGAGGAGATAACTGAAACAGTTTGTTAAAAGCAGGTTTTACATAGTGTTTGTTTTAAGACAAAATGAAAGCACATGATCCAAGTAAAACAGTTAAAAAAAGTTAAAATTATAACTTAGATGACAAGGAAAGTTTACAAGACCTTTAAGTATTAGTTACTGAGTTAACTGTGTTTTATATTTGTTTTAAGTATGTCTTTTAAATTGTTAATGACATGAATATGTATCCTATGTTGTTAGGGCTATTTATACTGTAAAATGTAAAGGTGAATTTGTCTGATGAAGACCATTAGTTTGACTTGTAATATTTTCTTTATGTGATAAATTAAAATTGATTTTTGCAGCATGACTTCTTTGCTTGTATTATTCTAATTCAATATAATTTAGTAGTTCAAGTACTATGAAGGTGATAACAATGTGCAGAAACACCAGTTGGTAGCCAGTAGAGAGGAAATGTAAGGTGCATGAAACCACAACCAGCTAGTCCTTCTACAAGAATGTCGACAGCACCATGGCTGAGTAAAGTTATAATAAAGTTTAATGATGCAATGTGTGATCCGAATAAAGTTATAATAAAGTTTAATGAATAGCAAGTAACATTTAACATTCAAATAACAGTATTAAAAAACACTTTAAAAGCACGCTTAGCACTTTCGTAGCTAATAACATCTGGGACTTCATCATACTGTGCAAATCAGCTACATTACTAGTTTTAAAGGGGCCACATCCAATAAATGGCTAGGTGCCTGTTAAATACTATAGATACAATCTAATAATTCAAGAATAAATAAAATTGTTATTACAATACAAAAATAAAGTAAATAGTTTCAATAATTTAAAACAATTAAATAACTCAATTCCTAAAATGTTAAATAATAAAAAATATAAAAATACAAATACAACATGTGCATGTACAAGGACTCAAGTTAAAATTGAAGTTATTCACATGTGCACCAATGAATTACTGATTAAATAATACATTCAATTGCATTTTAAAAGCACATGAAATTGATATAAATGTTAATTTAATTAATTGTCCCAAAGCATCCCTCCTTAACTAAAACAATAACTAACCAAACCTGAAAAGTAATCAGATAACCAACAGTCTGTGGATAGCAATAGATGCAAAACAATCCAACATGGACATCTGTAATAATCAATTATGTTAAAAAACATTGGTGAAACTAATATAACCATTATGTTGTAACTGCATTGATCATTCAGTAGGACAGTTCACACCATGTTTGACCTCACTTTTAAAAAACTACTAATGGATACACTGTCATTAAGACCTGGAGATGTACAAGCATCTCATTATATTTGCCACAGCAATTCCTTCATTTCCAATAAATTTTCCAAATCTCTACCCCTTGGTGATGTGTGTACCCTATCAACAACAAAAAATTTAAACTTTTTAAAATTCACACAATTGTTTACATGTTGAAATAAGGCATTTGGTGGAATGTTTTCTTTATGTCATAATAATGTTTCCTTATATGATCCCTTAATCTACAAACAGTTTTTCCAACATAAAATGCTGGGCATAATGTACAAGTAGCCATGTAAACAACATGGGTGGTGTCACAGTTACATCTACCAGGACAAGCTAAGCTATGATTCCATCCTTCAAGACCCTTGTATATAAATCTATAATGCTTACATCTGCCACATCTGTTCAATCAGTGAGTCTGGCCAGTAAAACATATGTTCCTTGTTGAACTCTCAGTCAAATTCTTTATGGACCCATTTTTACTAAAAATACTAATGGAGGCCCACCATAAAGAATTTGATTGAGAGTTCACCAAGGAGCATGTGTTTATTGGCTGTGGTCTGTTTAAAACTAATAATGTAATTGATTTGTACACTCTGATGAAGTCCCAGATGTTATTAGGCACAAAAGCACTAAGTGTGTTTTTAAAGTGTTTTTTAATACATATTATTTGAATGTTGAACATTTCCTGCATTCATTAGACTTCACTATAATTTATTTTTGGATACGATGTTTATTCAGAACACACATTGTGGGAATTGGCTGTGACCACTGCATTTGCTGGCGCTGTTGACATTTTTGTAGTAGGAGTATCTGGTTGTGTTTCTGCTCCCCTTATGCTTTCTCTCTTCAGGTTACAAGAGGATAACAATATTGCTTCTTTTTTCAGTTTTAAGGCCCCATCAGTCATGATGACGAATTCGTAGGTAACAGCAATGAGTGAAGATGTAGTAAAAGAGAGCAGGACTCCGGATAAAACGGTTAAACATCACATCCTAATGGTCAGTACTGTATGCCTGTGAGTAGAACTCATTTAACTTTTGATAATGAAACACAATAACAGCCACAATGGTCACACCATAATGTTTAAAATGGTCACACAATAACGTCCACAAGGTTTGCACAATACTTTTCGTAAGGATCACACAATAATGTTCACAATGCTTAGCGTCTGAAATGAATCTGCAAACACTGTTGATGCTGTCTGGGAAAATAACAGCAACAGAAATTAATGAAGCGATTGACAGTATATGTTTCAATGTGGTATTAGTACGCGAACAACCATTGTCATTTGTGAATAAAAACCATTCACTCTGCCTATATGGAGTCCAAATAGCACTGACTTTGTTTTGTTAAAGTTTACCACTAGGTTGTTATTATTTATCCTGGTAAAGAATTTTTTTCATTATTCAGTCTGTTTGTGTCCTCACACTTTTGACTAGTTCTAGACATCTTGCATAATGTCAGGTCATCTGGGTACAAGCTATCGCTTAGTTCTTGTAAAATAAGGGTTAAATAAATGATGAGCAGTAAAAACAGTATATGGCCAAACACTGAGCCCCAAACATTATGGGCCAAACACTGAGCCCCAAACATTATGGGCACAAACACTGAGCCCCAAACATTATGGGCACAAACACTGAGCCCCAAACATTATGGGCCATAACACTGAGCCCCAAACATTATGGGCACAAACACTGAGCCCCAAACATTATGGGCCATAACACTGAGCCCCAAACATTATGGGCACAAACACTGAGCCCTAAACATTATGGGCCATAACACTGAGCCCCAAACATTATGGGCACAAACACTGAGCCCTAAACATTATGGGCACAAACACTGAGCCCCAAACATTATGGGCACAAACACTGAGCCCCAAACAATATGGGCACAAACACTGAGCCCCAAACATTATGGGCCATAACACTGAGCCTAAAACAGCATGGTACTTAACACTGAGGCCAAAACTGTATGGATCCTAACACTGAGCTCAAAGCAGTATGAAACAGAGTCCCAAACAGTATCAGTCCTAACACTGAGTCCAAAACAGTATCAGTCCTAACACTGAGTCCAAAACAGTATCAGTCCTAACACTGAGTCCAAAACAGTATCAGTCCTAACATTGAGCTCAAAGCAGTATGAATTATAACACTAAGTCCAAAAAGTACAGTTTTGTACCTACCATAAATGTAGATGTTCGAGTGCTAATACAGCTGCAGTAATCACAGATGGGTTCTCTGCCGTCAGGCGGTCCCTCGGTCGGCCGAATTCCAAAGTCTAGGTCCGGCGTCGGTTGTTGTCGCTTTCTCTCCTGACGTCAGAGAGGCCGGAGTATATAAGACACAGCCGACGCCATGTTCTTCAGTCTTTCTTGCCCCAGATGTCAGGTGCCCCCAGAAGGAAGGCAATACATAAATTATGTTTCTATGTATATACAAGCAATGCAATATAATCCAAAATCAGTAGTTGCAAGCAAATAAACCATAGAAGGATAACCCAGTCAGGTTGTATGAAGATGGTGTTAGGCCCCATGCCTTTACTCAGTGGGGAAGGAGGGAGGGAAACCTGTACTGCAGCTGTATTAGCACTCGAACATCTACATTTATGGTAGGTACAAAACTGTACTATGTTCATCGTGCATACAGCTGCAGTAATCACAGATGGGTAGAGTCCCAAAGCTACGCACAGGATGGTAGGTACTAGGAGGAACTGGGCTGAGCCAGAATGCCCTGCAACACAGCAGTGGCAAAGCCTGCTCTAGTTCTGGAATATAAAGGCAGGTGGTAGTGTTTTGTGAAGGTATGTACAGAACTCCAAGTGGCTGCTTCCAAAATATCTTTGGTGGGAACTCCTCTGAGGAAGGCTGTAGAGGTAGCTGTGGCCCTGGTGGAGTGTGATCTGATACCTGTAGGGACAGATTTCCCATGATAGGAATAACAAAACCGTATGCAGTGGCCTATCCACTTTGAAATAGTCTGTTTGGTAACTGGCTTCCCTTGAGCCCCTACAGCATAGGACACAAAGAGTTGTTCTGATTTCCTGAAGGACTTTGTTCTGTCCAAATAATAACGTAGCTGCCTATGGATGTCTAAAGAGTGTAGCAGCCTTTCCCCTTTGTTTTGAGGATTGGGGTAAAAGGTAGGTAAGTGTATGGCTTGATTTAAAGCTACCCTGGATACCACTTTAGGCATAAATGACGGGTTGGTACAAAGGGAAACCCTGTCCTGATGGAAAATGAGAAAGGGCTGCACCGCCATGAGGGCCTGTAGTTCCGAAACCCTACGAGCTGAAGTGATAGCCAGAAGGAAGGCTGTTTTCCAGGACAAATATTGCAAATCTGTTGAGGCAGCTGGTTCAAAAGGGGGCAATGTTAATTTTTCTAGTATGTAATTAAGATCCCAGGCCGGTATTGGTTGTTTCCTTGGTGGTCTTATATTCTTAGCCCCTCTGAGGAACTGTCGTAAGAGTGGGTGAGAAAATAAAGGAGGATCCATGTTGAATTCTGCAGAAATGGCTGAGGCATGGATTTTTATGGAAGAAAATGATAGTCCACTGTTCAGCAGCTCTGTTAGATACTGTAATACCTGAGGCAAGTTCAGTTTTCTAGGGTCCTGGCCTTTTTTCTCATTCCAAGCGCAAAACCGCTTCCATTTTTGCGGAGTAAGCTTTTCTAGTAGATGGCCTTCTGGCCTCCAAAATGACATCCTGCACCTCCTTGGAGAGTAGGGTCTGTTGTGGTGTTAAGGAATTTTCCATGCAGCGAGATTGAGTGTTTTCAGCTGACTGTGAAGAGTTTTGTAGCTGTGCTGAGTCAGCAGAAGAGGCATTAGAGGCAGGGACCAGGGAGGAGTATGTGTTAGGCTCCTCAGGAGTGGGTACCAGTGTTGCCTTGGCCAATCTGGAGCAATCAGTATCATCTTCGGTCTGTCTGCTCTTGCTTTCAAAAGCACCTTGGGCAGAAGAGGCAGAGGTGGGAATGCGTAAACTGTCCATGTTGCCCATCTGAATGAAAGGGCGTCCACTCTCCAGGCCTTTGGATGAAAAGTCCTTGAACAAAACTTTTCCAATTGATGATTCCTGTGGGAGGCAAAAAGATCTATGTCTGGCCTCCCCCACGCTTGGATTATCTCTGTAAACACCTGAGGATGTAATTTCCATTCGTGTGGATTTGTCATATTTCTGCTTAGATTGTCTGCCAGCGTGTTTTCCAATCCTGGCAAGTACTGTGCTTGAAGTTCGATTTGCCATTCCAGAGCCAAGTTCCAAAGAGTCATGGCTAGTCTGCACAAGGGGTATGAATGTGTTCCTCCTTGTTTGTCTATGTACCACATTACTGTGGTGTTGTCTGTTCTTATCAGTAACTGTCCTGGATGTAGGAAGTCCTTGAAAGCTGTAATTGCATTTATTACTGCTAGCATTTCTTTTTGATTGATGTGAAGGTGCCTTTCCTTTTGGGACCATTTGCCCTGAATGCACCTGTCTGTCATGTGCGCCCCCCAGGCGTAATCTGAGGCGTCTGTTGTGATGACTTGCTTTGCTTGAGGCTTGCAGAATGGGAGGCCTGTGTTTGTTTGACATGCTTGGGCCCACCATAGAAATTCCTTTTGCAAACATGGAATTATTGATATTATTGTTTCCAAACTGTAGCTGTGTTGAGACCATAGGTTTTTTAGGTACCATTGAAGTTTCCTCATATGCAGCTTTGCACATGGGATTAAAAGAATGCAAGATGCCATGAAGCCCAGAGCCTGCAGGATTTTCCTTGCAGTAAGCCTGGTACATTTTGCTAGTATTTTGAAGTACTGAGTTAGTTGCCCCTGTTTTTCTGGCATAAGATAGGCCATCTGGGTGTTTGTGTCCAAGTTGGCACCCAGGAAAGTTATTTTCTGAGATGGAGTTAGCCTGGATTTCTCTTTGTTGATGGTGTATCCCAGAGAATGCAGTAACCGTGTTACATATGCCAGATGTTCCAGAAGTATGTGCTTGCTGTCCGCTTGGATCAGGCAGTCATCCAAGTAAGGGTAAATTTGTATCCCTTGAAGTCTGCAGTAGGCAATTACTGATGCCAGGCACTTTGTGAATACTCTGGGCAGTAGATAAGCCAAAGGGCAATGCAGAGAATTGATAGTGGATTGAACCTGCAAGAAATCTGAGGTATCTTCTGCAGCTTTGTCTGATTGGGACATGCAGGTATGCCTCCTTGAGGTCCAATGTTACCAGCCAAAACTCCTTGCCCAGCATGGGAAGAAGCTGCTGTAATGTGAGCATCTTGAATTTTGGTACGAGTAAAAATGTGTTTAGGATGGATAAGTCCAAAATGGGTCTCCAGTCGGTTCCTTTCCTTGGTACCAGAAAAAGTCTTGAATAAAAACCTTGACCTTGTTCGTGAGTAGGTTCCTCTTGAATAGCTCTCATTCTTATGAGCTTTGAAATTTGTAGTTGTGCCTCTGCCCTTTGATTGTGTGGCAGGTTTGGCATGCCTCTCATTTTGGAAGAGTGTGGAATTGAAATTTGTAGCCTCTGTTTATAATGTCCAGGATCCATTTGTCTGTTGTGACAATATGCCAATTTCTTGCAAATAATGCTAGCTTTCCTCCCAAAGGTGCTGCCAGCTGAGACATGCTTGGCATGGAAATGAGGGAGTCATTGGGTTTGTTTCCTGTATTGTTGTGCACTGTCTTCGCCACCTCTTGGTGCTGGAGTTTGCCATTGTCGGCCTCTATATGATCCTTGTGATTGTCCTCTGCCCCTTGTGCGTCTGTATCTACCTCTTTGGGGCTTGTCAGTGGCTGGAAAGGACCAGTTTTTTGAAGGCCAATTTCTGCTAAAACGTGGTGGTTGGACCTGTAAAAAAGCTTTGACAGTTTGCATAGATTTGGCTTTTTCTTCCATTTTCCGTAATATCTCCTCAGCATTAGTACCAAACAGCACATCCTTTTGTAAAGGAGCATCTAGAAGCTTAGCTTTCACATGATCAGGCAAATTTTGTTCCCTAAGCCAGGCATGTCTGCGAATGACTGATCCTGTAGCAGCCGCTCTACTTGAGGCCTCTAGGGCATCATAACCACATTGTAAGGTGTGTTTACCCACTTGCTCTGCACTATGCATCATATCCTGTAACTCCTTCAAATCTGGTTGTTCAGGTTGAGACATTTTATTCCTTAATTGTGATAACAGGAACTGTTGATATTTAAGCATATGAAACTGACAATTTAAGGCCCTCATGGCTAGGGTGGCTGAGGTATATACCTTTTTTCCCCACCTTTCTAAAGATCTTGACTCTCTTTCTGCAGGAAGTGGATTCTTGGCAGTGGAGGCCTTCAACCCCTCGGGGCCTTGAGAAATGGTTTCAGGGTCAGCATTATGGCTTTTGAAGAGAAATTGGTGAGAGTTAGGTACTCTGTAGTACCTATCAGGTTTGACTGGTGCAGGAGGCAGAGAATCCGGGTTAAGGCAAGCCTCCAAATAAACATCATCAAGTATGTCCAAAACAGGAGGTATCGCCAGAGGTCTGTGTTGAGGTAACAAAAGAAATTCCCTAAGTCTTTTCTTGGAATCTGAAAAGTCTTGGCCTTCCCAATGGAAGTGTTCCCTCAAAGTGTGCAAGGTTTCCCCAAAGGAAAAATCCTCAGGAGGAGATACAGAAGGAATGGACTGCTCTGCATCCGAATCCTCAAAAGGGGAGTAAGAGTGTTCCTCTACATCAGAATGTTCTGATAAAATGGATCCCTGATCAGAAGAGGGAGAATCTTCTTCCACTCTGGGTCTCTTGTCTGGAGGGGGATGAGAACCCCTGATAAGAGTAATTAAATCCTCAGCCATTTTAAGCATCTGTTTTTTAGGCATGGGGCCTGGAGATGGGCCCTGTGCAACAGGCCTCTTGGGATGCCTGGCTGCTTTGGATTTAGTAAAGGCCTTAATAGAAAAAGAAGAAGAGGGTCTAAAGACACCATGGGTGGAAGTGGACCTGTCCAGATTAGTAGTCTCAACATTAGCAAAGGCTTCGGTGGTTGTAGTCTGGGAAAGGGCCAAGGTACCAGCGGTCTCGGGTACAGAGGACACCGCCAAAGGAGTGTCGTCGGTAGTCAGGGACTGCAAAGGCGTCTCGCTGAGAACCGGACCACGTGTAGCCTGTTTTGGCGTGGTGTCGGCGGGGACCGCGGGCCTCGCGTGTTGGTCCTTGTCCTTGCGTTTTTTGGACAAAACGGTAGTCGGAGTATCTGACGACATTTTATAATCAAAGGCTTTACCAAAATAGTGTTGGGCGAACTCCGCCCGACGCTTAATAGTGCGTTTATTGAAAGTAGCGCAAAAGCGACAGCCCGAGACGTCGTGGTCTGGGCCTAAACAAGGTATGCAGAGGGAATGGAAATCCTTATGCGGTATTTGCTTCCCACAAGAAATACAATTATTAACTTTTTCTGACATCGGTCTGAGGCAAGAAAAGTTTCCCCAACGGGGTACTTAGCTTTAATGAAGACTTCGGTTTCCAATATTTCCGTAATTCAGGAGCTGGCCGACCGGCACTTGCGAACTGCTTCTGCTTCGGGCACCGCGCGGCAAAAAAGACTGAAGAACATGGCGTCGGCTGTGTCTTATATACTCCGGCCTCACTGACGTCAGGAGAGAAAGCGACAACAACCGACGCCGGACCTAGACTTTGGAATTCGGCCGACCGAGGGACCGCCTGACGGCAGAGAACCCATCTGTGATTACTGCAGCTGTATGCACGATGAACATCAGTATCAGTCCTAACACTGAACTCAATGCAGTATCAGTCCTAACTCTGAGTCCAAAACAGTATCAGTCCTAACACTGAGTCCAAAACAGTATCAATCCTAACACTGAGTCCAAAACAGTATCAGTCCTAACACTGAGTCCAAAACAGTATCAGTCCTAACACTGAGTCCAAAACAGTATCAGTCCTAATACCGAGCTCAAAGCAGTATGAATTATAACACTGAGTCCACAACAGCATAGGCCCTAAATTTGAGCCTATTGGGATAAAAGGCATGAAAGTATTTCTGAGTGTTTAAGCCTAATATTACTTAAATCTTTAAACCAGTTTATTGGTCTGTTGCCAAAATTCAGACTTTATCTGTAAAAGCCCAGAGTGTTTGTCTGACTGCAGATGCTCTTTCTAAATCAAGGAAAATAGCTCCTGTTAATACTGTACTCCATTTCAGTATGGATGGTATTACAAAAATAATTAATACCCCATTATGGTATTAACTCCTTTTTAAAACATGGTGCATGTGTAAGACAAGCCCATATTTAATTGCAATTTCCATTTGTTGGGAGCAAAGCATTTTTCCCAATACCTTCACTAAAGTTCATTGATTACCAATAGGTCTAAACTGTATTATAACAGTCCAGTTAAAAGCTTGAGATGCAGTTCCTGATATATGGGGTATGCCGCAAATGTTGGCTAAGAGCTTTCTGGAAAAAGGTGCTGTCACCTTAAGGATGAAAGTGTGTTGGACTGCCAGGAAAGGGTAGAACTGGAAATAGACTTATGCAGTGGTTTTCTGTTTCACCGAAACTTTTGTAAAGTAGAAGTAAGGTTTGTGAATCCCCGTATGGTCTTACTAAGCGAAGTTTGGACATGGGCTACAGACCTTTTTACTGACAGTTGCTTTTTACCCATGTCCCTTGTCAGTTTCAAAACATCTTTGGCTGATTTTATAATGCAGTCTATTTTTAACAAACATGTCAGAACTTCTATGTGTTTTATAAATTTCTGGTTGTGGGTATGGCTATTTGTTCTCTGGGTATCGCTTCTGCAAAATAAATAAATAGAAACATAAATTTGCTCTCTTCCATTTGACCCAGATACAGTTCCTTAGTCTAAAGTACTCCTTAACTGAACAGGTGAGGAGGTAAGCCTTTTGCTCCCTATCAGCCTTTTAATCATTAATGGGAAAAGCTTATCCTGAGTAAGGGGTTAAAATTGCAAAAAAACACTGAAGGTTGTTTTGTTTAGGCCTAAATCCCAGATGACAGAGTCCAGTTCAATGAATAGGATTGTTTCCGTGTATTCATTCTGGGAATGACATTCCTGCAGCATAGATAAGGTCAGATTTCTGAGTTTTAAATGACCATTGGTTATTGGTATACAATTTGTTGTGATAAGTATGACATGACTATTAGCTATCATTACTTCATGACATAACTGTTTGCTATCATTATGAATCATATCACTACTTGGATGACACCACTATTAGATATCATCACTGGATGGCATCACTATTAGATATTAGTACTGGTTGACATCACTACTAGAAGGCATCACTATTAGATATCATTACGTGATAACATCACTATTAGGTATGAAGTATACCAAGTTAGTAGATAATTTAAAAACTGTATTCATGAAGTTTAGTTGTTGTTGTTGTTGTTGTTGTTGTTGTGTCTTTCGGCTTTTCCCGGTAAGGGGTCGCCACAGAGGAACTCCGGTCCGCTAATGATTGGCAGTAGATTTCTACGTGCTGGCTTGCCGGGCCTAACACACAACCTTCAATGAAGGAACGCCCATTCACGCATGTTGCCACACAGAAGATGCTCTAACTGAATGGGCAACGTCTAACTGTGAGGCGACAACACTACCGCAGCACCACCACCGCAGTATCCATGAATAGAAAATTTAAAAATTGTATCCATGAAGTACAGCAATCTGTCATGTTTCAGCATTCATCTTTTTGCCACTTTTTTTGTTGTTGCAGTATTTCACAATCTGGCAGTATTTCATTATGTAAAGTGAGATTATAAATTGTACAACATTGTTATGTGTTTTTACTGAGTGCTTAACTTACCTCCACTGCTGTGTATTATTTAAGTAAAGAGTTAGTGGGGTAAAGTCTCTCACATAGGGTGCAGGTACAGCTTGTGTTTTATAAAAATGTTTAAGTGTGTTTTGTGTTTGATTTTAAAAGTAACGTTTTGTAGGATGTATGAAATTTGACAAAACATTACTCATAAAAATATTGTTTAATAGATATTCCTGTTCCATAAACGGCAGGATGCTTTCCAGGTGCACTCTAAGGTCAGACACCCAAGGAACAAATTTTAACCTATTACCTCCACAAATAATTAGTGGGGCATGGGGAAACAGTCTATGACAGTCAGACAGCACTGCCTCCATGTTTGTTTCTTCTGGGTTCAGTATATTCATGCTTAATCAATTAAAACAATAATTCAAACAGTCTTCAGAAATACTATATTCGTCTGTATGATCCTGAGAAAAGGACAGACACACAGCTGGATGTCATCGGCATAGTAATGGTATTACCTATCTCTCCTTAACAACATGCTTCTTAACAGAATAAGTTTATTTTGATCACTTGTTAAATCAGTAGTTTGTTTTTATCATTTGTTAAATCAGTAAGTAGGTTGTTCCATAGACCCCAGTAAGGCCAAAACTATGCACATGCAGAGCTCTACAGGTCAGAGATCGTCCGACTGAAGAAGAAACCATTCCCTGAGTGTATTCTAAAAGGGAAGAACTGAACTAAAAGGGACCTACAGAAGAAACCCCCAGCTGGGGTGCACTTGCAGCAGAAGAAGTCTATGGTAATTTATGAGCCATTGTATCAAAAACTGCCAGATGACTATGGATGACCACAATGGCCTGTAAGTATTGATCTCTCACAGTAGTAGGTAACATACAATGCTTTATTTTTTTCTGTGTATTTTTTTACCCATATGTTTTTTCACCATCAAGCCCCCTCTCCTGGCACGCTCACTTATTCCCTTTGCCAAGCAATTTAACCCAGTATCATGGCAAAAGGTGTCTGGAGGTATTGAAGCAGGCATGAGGCTACTTTATGTCCTCACTCTCATTCCATTAATGAGGGTACATATTATGGCTTAACCCCACCCTCTGGTTGAAGGACCAGTGATCTCCACTGCTGTACCTTCCCTCATAGGTACTAGGTGCCTACTCCTGCACACCTACTCTAAAGATTATTGCCTATCAGTAACAAGATGAGCCTTGCTCCTGCACTCAGACCACTTACTTGCATCTCAGCCTCTTCTCTGAGGGGATCTATGCACTATGCAGCCAGTTCTATCCACCTACCCATCCATCTGTCCTTCCTGCCACTGCCATCAAGGTTCCAAGCCACTAATCAAATTCACAGTTATCTGGGCAGTAATCAAGGCTTAAATCTGGAAAGTAATCAAGGCTTAATCACTCTATGCTACTGGTGCCAACATAAGACATACAAGTCTTGTCCAGACTGGACTGTAGCTATCATCCTCTTATGACTGGAAGACATAAAATCCCAAGAAGGGCAGTGTCTCTACTAGTTTTGGACATAAGGTTGGAAGGAGAAGTGTTAAACAGAATAAGCCTTGCTTGATAACATATACTAATATATACTATGGATTAAGGAAAGATATGCAACATGCAGAATACAGAATAAGCCATGCTTGATAACATATACTAATATATACTATGGATTAAGGAAAGATATGCAACATGCAGAATACAGAATAAGCCATGCTTGATAACATATACTAATATATACTATGGATTAAGGAAAGATATGCAACATGAAGAATACAGAATAAGCCATGCTTGATAACATATACTAATATATATTATGGATTAAGGAAAGATGTGCAACATGTAGAATAATTTATTCACTTATTTATAATTTGTTAACTGGGTGGGTTCACTTATCCAAAGACCCTTTTTAACTACAACCTGCATCCAAAGAAAGTTACAAAATAAATTGCTAATACAGAAAGATAATTAAACATATTTGTATATCATTTGTTGACCAAGTTAGCCCTACTCGTTACAGGGAAAACTCAAGGTGGTATTTATGGTACTAGGGGAAAGAGGTTCTCTGGTTTGCTTCTCAGCTGGAGTGCCTTCCGTGCGGAGGCTATATGTCCTTCCTGTATTCGTGTGGGTTTTCTCCGGTACTCGGTATCTTCCCATGTTACAAAGGCATGCATCTGGAGCATTTCTCCCGGCTTCTGCTGAAAATTGGCTTTGTTACTTCCCCTGCTCTTTTTGATAGGTGCAGTGGGTATACCTCTCAACCTCTTATGGCAAGAAATCTGGACAACCAATAAATAACAATTCCCTGGCTATTTCTTCCCACACTATTTACTTCCCTGGACCCCTGTCTAGCAGGGCGACTGACATGATCCCGGGTGAATTTCCTTTCTCCCATCCAATCGTCAAGGTTCCTTTTAAAGAGGGCCAAAGAGGCACTCTGCTTGACATGTATATAGGTTCATAGGCACTAGTTATTTATGTGGGATAAATCTTCCTGCTGGATGGCTAAGTCATTTGGGGATTCAATGATTCCTCCTAGCTTGCAGTCATCTGCAAACTTAGTCAGCCAGAGCCTTTTGGCATTGGCCTTTACTTCAGAAAAGTATATGCCAAACAGGACAGGTCCCAGCACAGAACCCTGGGGGACTCCACTTGTGACTAGTCTCTTTGTTGCAGCAACTTTCCCTCTTTTGATTATCTGCATCTTATCTGTGAACCAGTTGTCAATCCAATGGGTCACATAGGATCATAGGAGATTACTAGACATAGAGATTTATTCCCACTTTATTTAGATTTTCTACTGTGCCTGAGTGGGGGAATTGTATCAAAAGCTTTGGCTAAGTTGAGTTATGTGGTATGTACCATTTTACCTTCATCCACTGCTTTTATGACCTTTTTAAAAAATCCACCAGGTTGGGTAATCATTACCTGCCCTTGATGAATCCAAACTGACATGGGTCCAGTGTTTGGAAGTTTCCTATATCCTGACAGATAACTTCCATGATAAGTCTCTCCATGGCTTTGCATATGAGGCTGGTCAGACTTACTTCTCTGTGATTGCCTGGGTCTACAGAAGGTCCTCCCTTAAGTAGGAGAAAGACTGAGCTGTTCTCCATTCATTTGGTACAAAACCTGTACGGAGGCTGAGACTGAACAGTACTTTTAGGGGTGTGGCTAAATAGTGTTTCATTCTATTTAATATGCACCCAGAGATATTATCAGGAACCATCAATGCAGTATTTTTAGCTATTGATAGCAATTTTAGGACCAATTTCAGATATATCTTAAGGGACAGACGGATGGAGGGGGAGAGAGGGGTAAAATTGGAAATGAATTTATCAGCCAGTAGTTTAGCTATATCTTCATTCTCATTACAGGGAACATCATTCACAATCAGTTCAGTGCACTGATGTGTTGTGCTTTTGAGATTATGAACAGAACTACACCTCACTAAAAAAATCACAGGCCTAAAACAGATGCCCTATGCTGACTGCCTTAAAAAACTCCAGCTATACTCTGTCGCATATCATCTACTCTGAGGCGATCTCTGCTTAAAATACAAGGCCATGTCAAACCCAGAGCTGTTGGAGATGCTACACTTAAAGAAATCCCAATCCCTCAAAGCCACATGCTCCAGGGATCGAAACCTTTCATCACAATAAACAAAACATGCTGGAGGGATAGGTTCCTGACCCAGAGACTCCCCAGACTCTGGAATAGACTGCCCATACATGTCAAGCAGAGCACCTCTTTGGCCCTCTTCAAAAGGAACCTTGATAATTGGATGGGAGAAAGGAAATTCACCCCAGGGATCACGTCAGTGATTATTGCCTATCAGTAACAAGATGAGCCTTGCTCCTGCACTCAGACCACTTACTTGCATCTCAGCCTCTTCTCTGAGGGGATCTATGCACTATGCAGCCAGTTCTATCCACCTACCCATCCATCTGTCCTTCCTGCCACTGCCATCAAGGTTCCAAGCCACTAATCAAATTCACAGTTATCTGGGCAGTAATCAAGGCTTAAATCTGGAAAGTAATCAAGGCTTAATCACTCTATGCTACTGGTGCCAACATAAGACATACAAGTCTTGTCCAGACTGGACTGTAGCTATCATCCTCTTATGACTGGAAGACATAAAATCCCAAGAAGGGCAGTGTCTCTACTAGTTTTGGACATAAGGTTGGAAGGAGAAGTGTTAAACAGAATAAGCCTTGCTTGATAACATATACTAATATATACTATGGATTAAGGAAAGATATGCAACATGCAGAATACAGAATAAGCCATGCTTGATAACATATACTAATATATACTATGGATTAAGGAAAGATATGCAACATGCAGAATACAGAATAAGCCATGCTTGATAACATATACTAATATATACTATGGATTAAGGAAAGATATGCAACATGAAGAATACAGAATAAGCCATGCTTGATAACATATACTAATATATATTATGGATTAAGGAAAGATGTGCAACATGTAGAATAATTTATTCACTTATTTATAATTTGTTAACTGGGTGGGTTCACTTATCCAAAGACCCTTTTTAACTACAACCTGCATCCAAAGAAAGTTACAAAATAAATTGCTAATACAGAAAGATAATTAAACATATTTGTATATCATTTGTTGACCAAGTTAGCCCTACTCGTTACAGGGAAAACTCAAGGTGGTATTTATGGTACTAGGGGAAAGAGGTTCTCTGGTTTGCTTCTCAGCTGGAGTGCCTTCCGTGCGGAGGCTATATGTCCTTCCTGTATTCGTGTGGGTTTTCTCCGGGTACTCCGGTATCTTCCCATGTTACAAAGGCATGCATCTGGAGCATTTCTCCCCGGGCTTCTGCTGAAAATTGGCTTTGTTACTTCCCCTGCTCTTTTTGATAGGTGCAGTGGGTATACCTCTCAACCTCTTATGGCAAGAAATCTGGACAACCAATAAATAACAATTCCCTGGCTATTTCTTCCCACACTATTTACTTCCCTGGACCCCTGTCTAGCAGGGCGACTGACATGATCCCGGGGTGAATTTCCTTTCTCCCATCCAATCGTCAAGGTTCCTTTTAAAGAGGGCCAAAGAGGCACTCTGCTTGACATGTATATAGGTTCATAGGCACTAGTTATTTATGTGGGATAAATCTTCCTGCTGGATGGCTAAGTCATTTGGGGATTCAATGATTCCTCCTAGCTTGCAGTCATCTGCAAACTTAGTCAGCCAGAGCCTTTTGGCATTGGCCTTTACTTCAGAAAAGTATATGCCAAACAGGACAGGTCCCAGCACAGAACCCTGGGGGACTCCACTTGTGGCTAGTCTCTTTGTTGCAGCAACTTTCCCTATTTTGATTATCTGCATCTTATCTGTGAACCAGTTGTCAATCCAATGGGTCACATAGGATCATAGGAGATTACTAGACATAGAGATTTATTCCCACTTTATTTAGATTTTCTACTGTGCCTGAGTGGGGGAATTGTATCAAAAGCTTTGGCTAAGTTGAGTTATGTGGTATGTACCATTTTACCTTCATCCACTGCTTTTATGACCTTTTTAAAAAATCCACCAGGTTGGGTAATCATTACCTGCCCTTGATGAATCCAAACTGACATGGGTCCAGTGTTTGGAAGTTTCCTATATCCTGACAGATAACTTCCATGATAAGTCTCTCCATGGCTTTGCATATGAGGCTGGTCAGACTTACTTCTCTGTGATTGCCTGGGTCTACAGAAGGTCCTCCCTTAAGTAGGAGAAAGACTGAGCTGTTCTCCATTCATTTGGTACAAAACCTGTACGGAGGCTGAGACTGAACAGTACTTTTAGGGGTGTGGCTAAATAGTGTTTCATTCTATTTAATATGCACCCAGAGATATTATCAGGAACCATCAATGCAGTATTTTTAGCTATTGATAGCAATTTTAGGACCAATTTCAGCTATATCTTAAGGGACAGACGGATGGAGGGGGAGAGAGGGGTAAAGTTGGAAATTAATTTATCAGCCAGTAGTTTAGCCACATCTTCATTCTCATTTCAGGGAACATCATTCACAATCAGTTCAGTGCACTGATGTGTTGCGCTTTTGAGATTATGAGCAGAACTACACCTCACTAAAAAAATCACAGGCCTAAAACAGATGCCCTATGCTGACTGCCTTAAAAAACTCCAGCTATACTCTGTCGCATATCATCTACTCTGAGGCGATCTCTGCTTAAAATACAAGGCCATGTCAAACCCAGAGCTGTTGGAGATGCTACACTTAAAGAAATCCCAATCCCTCAAAGCCACATGCTCCAGGGATCGAAACCTTTCATCACAATAAACAAAACATGCTGGAGGGATAGGTTCCTGACCCAGAGACTCCCCAGACTCTGGAATAGACTGCCCATACATGTCAAGCAGAGCACCTCTTTGGCCCTCTTCAAAAGGAACCTTGATAATTGGATGGGAGAAAGGAAATTCACCCCAGGGATCACGTCAGTCGCCCTGCTAGACAGGGGTCCAGAGAAGTAAATAGTGTGGGAAGAAATAGCCCAGGGAATTGTTATGGCTAGGCTTGTATAGGCCCTAGGGCCGATAGCCTAGTACCAACCTATGAACCTATGAATGATTGTCTTTGGCTTGAATAGCTATTTTAATCTTAAACTTATAGCTTTGGTGGACTTTATTAAGCTATCATTTTAACATTATTTCATTTTATTTTTTTATTTTTTATTTATTTCCATTGTTTTACCAGATCAGTGCACCATTCTAAGGATTCTTTTCAGGCATGGCAAGGACCATCAGAGCAAGCAATAAATATCAGACGCTATATTAAGTTATAAGATTTCCTGGGTTAAGCATACATGTGGCTATGAGTATGTAGTATCACCTTGTCATAAGCTTTTTACTGGAAAAAATGCTAAAAGGGCATTTATACATTATGAATAGGAATGGCAATAATTTTTCCTTTTTTTAATTAAATGATTAAATATAATAATGTACTGCTTCTTATAAAAATAATTTCCATTCATATGACCCCGACAGCTACGCTACTCAAACAAATGCTTAGTGACCTATGCTTCCTCCTCAGAATTTTCTTTCACACACTGTGTGCTTCTGACAATACAAGCTATCACTGCACTTTTTTCTGGTCATCATAATCTGGAAAGCCCTTCTGGGCATGAAACTCATTTTGGCAATTACAAATGGTCTTCATACAGTATGGATTTCTCACTGTTCCTGGTCCCTCATTGGATTTTATTCAGCACATTCCTTCTATTACTGTTCTGCCTAAACGTTTCATTTTCCAAGCATATTTTGCAGTTTCTAGAGTAGCTTGTAATGTGCTCTTCAGAGCCAAGGCTACCTGCAGGCCCATATATTTTATACTTGCCATAACTCTGACAGACTACAGCACTGTGGTCTTTTATCATAGCACTAAAACAGACACCAGCATTGTGGATTTATATAACAACAACAGATCAGACCGCTGCATTGTGGTTCAGTATATTAGCCACAAATCCATTTGTGTTTTTTTCCACATTTCACTTTCCAAGAATACTTTTGTCTTTTTGTCACTGCAGGTTGTCTTTCACTCACATCCTTAAGTCTACTATTTAACACAAGCTTTCCCACTCCAGATGACCCCACACATCTGGACTTGCGAACTCTCTACAGTTTTGCTTAACTCTCTATTCTAAATCTACGGGAACATTACAGTGATGGCTGTTCACATTTGCTTAAAATATTTGTATATTTGTATTTTTATTTGTCTTTTTTTTATTGTATTTTTGAAAGATCTGAAGAAGCATTTTCTGCAAAAGCACTGATGAAAAGAAGGAATATGGGAGGTTTTAAATATTTTAATGTCTGATTAACTAATGCCCCATAAAAGTGAGCTTATTTAAGAATACCCTAAAGAATTACTGTGAACTGAATATTATTCTAAGAATGCAGAAATGTTTGTAATGAATTTATAACCCAGCAGTTCTTCATAAGCCCAAAAAGAACACTACTGTATTGATACCTGAATCAATTACTCTGAACAGAAAAATGCTCTATGCTTAAAAGATGTTCCTTAATTTTTTACATTGAGTAAAAGTGGTAATAAAACTGATTAAAACTGAAAACTGATGTGGCAATAACATTTTAACTAAAATTAGATTGGTGAAGGCACATTAACAAAGCAAGCCATCTGAATGTTTTTTTTTCTCCCCAATTAGGTTGCATTTGCAGCTATGTTAATTAGGATGTGTTCAGCATCCTATCAGCAGCTTAATCCCACTATATATTTTCCACCAACCACACATGACTATGCTAATTAGGATGTTTTTGCACACTATCAGGAGTTTAGCTCCACTATATATTTTTCTGCCATCCATACACAACTACTGCTGTCACCAAAAGGCCTCTCCAATAGAATGCATGTGTATAGAAGTGAGTATGATGTTTAGTTAACTTATAACACTGTGAGTTTGATAAAGTCATCTTTAGACAAAAGCGCTCATTCATCGGATAATAAAAGCAATTTCAAACCTGGGGAAGTTACTCTTGAAAAGAGAGGTTAATATATTGGAGAAAGACATACTGGTCAGCTCGACAAGAAAAGTATCTCTCTTTCTCTCTCTCTCTCTCTATATATATATATATATATATATATATTTGATATTTTGTACAGAGCAGTGGAAGGGGGTGCAAATAGATTGCATTTGCTTGACTCCCCCCCCCCCCCAACTACTGCACTGACATTAACAGCAATCATGTCTCTGCTGAGTAGAGTGCTGCATGACATCCTTGCACAATACACAAAGCAACTACGAATTCTATCCCTGTAAGTGTCAGGGAAATGCCTAGCATATAACTGATTATTTGTACAGCCATTTTTTTTTTTTTGCATCTCAGCCTTGCACTTTATACCCTTACCATAGTTAACATTTTTTTTCTAGTATTACTTTGGTTGTAGGAGGGGGGGGGGTGTTAATGTGTTGTGTGAGCCCGCTCATCTGCACATTCACATAAACTGAAGTCTTCATACCGTAACACAAATAAACCGCAGAACTGATTAGGAATAACAGCTAACATGTCTGACGAGACTTTGATTAATCTTTCAGTTTATTTCAATTCTCTTCTTCTGTTTATGCTCTTTATTCTATCAGTGAAGTATTACTCCCTCTTTGGCAACATTTCATCTGAATATTGCCAGGGCAGCCTTCCAAGGCCGAGCTACTCTCTGGTTAAGAAAACCAGGCCATGTAACAGTTTGAAACAAATCCTTAGCTAATGCACTCAGACCAGCAGAAAAGAATATGCTGAGCACTTTGGCTTATAAGAGTGCTCTCTTAATGTATTTATTCAGAACATATTTTATCCAGGAAGACAGCAGAGATCTGGGAATGATTTTCCGATATGCCTGGGGAAGTTGGAGAAGTAATGTCGTGGTATGCAGACACGCTACATCAGCTGTGGGATGACCACATTCGTCATTCTCACTTGAACATTCAGCCTTGAGAAGATGCATGAGATGTAAAATCCTGTCCCATTCTTTTTTTGTTGTTGTTTTCTGGTACCTAGTAATGAAATAAAGTATTTACGTGAAAGTTCCATATGTTTCTTTTGTAAGTCATACTTGAGTTCACTATCACTCAATCACTTCCAAGGGTACGCAATATGGACCACAAACACATAACAAGACCCCACATTGGGTGCACTTTGGAATGGTGGCACCTTGGCAAGGTGTCACTAATGTGTCACAAAGTAACTATATACTACAGATTTGCGTTCTTTCAGAAATATATGATAGATTATACTTTTTAGAGAAGTAACAAGTTTCTAGAGGTGAAACAGGTCTTAATTAATTTTTCATTGCAAATTTTTGAACTTGTGTCCTAGGATTGAATGTGCCTGATTACAAAGGCTAAATTTTGAAATTAATTTCATTTTACAGGACACGTATTTACTATTCCTGTTATTTTTTACCTGAAATATGGCTATACATTACTAGGCTGTTACACATCTGCCTTCTACTTACATATCATTTCTAGCTTCTCTTAAGTTTGCTAGGCAGCATAGCTGAGTTTTGGGTCATACTTTCATAAAGAACATTGTTATTAATGTTCTTAGGAAAAGAAAGAAAGAAATAATAAAAGTAAGAAAATACCCCCCCATGGGGTCAGGGTGTCATTTCAACAGAGATGATGACCCAGAGCTAAGGGTTACACTGCTAGGTGCTGTATATAAACATATGGCAGGGTATAAGTCTTAGTCAAGATAGATTTCTCATGATACTGATTTTGAAATTTTAAAAATCTAAGTTGCCATAAAGAAAATCAACTACTGCTTCAAAGCCAGCTATAGATCAACATCTATGTCCCTAACAGATCACGATAGATACCTTAATGACATAACATATCCCAAAAAACCTCTATGCACTTCTTCTAGCGGACTTTAACAGCCCAATAATAAAATGTCCCAGTTACACTATATATGAGAAGCATATGCTCAATGTTTCTCTTACTATGTAAATATGAGCTACCTACTAGAGGACACAATATATGGATCTTGTCTTCACTAATGCTTCCTTGTCTTGTACATCTCCCCAGGTATCATCCTCCATCATCAAATCAAACCACGTGTTGGGATTGTTCACGTATAAGACTGGTGGTACTGACCACCAAATGTGCCAGTATTAGCGACTTCTCAAAGGCACCCACCATCAAATGTATCAGTATTAGCGACTTCTCCAAGGTACCTACCAACAACTGTATCAGCATTAACGACTTCTCAAAGCTACCCACCAATAACTGTATCAGTATTAGCAACTTCTCAAAGGTACCCACCACCAAATGTATCAGTATTAGCGACTTCTTCAAGGTACCCACCACCAAATGTATCTGTATTAGTGACTTCTCAAAGGTACCCACCACCAAATGTATCAGTATTAGCGACTTCTCAAAGGTACCCACCACCAAATGTATCAGTATTAGCGACTTCTTCAAGGTACCCACCACCAAATGTATCAGTATTAGTGACTTCTCAAAGGTACCCACCAAGAAATGTATCAGTATTAGTGACTTCTCAAAGATACCCACCAATTGTATCGGTATTAGTGACTTCTCCAAGGTACCTACCAACAACTGTATCAGTATTAATGACTTCTCAAAGCTACCCACCAACAACTGTATCAGTATTAGCAACTTCTCAAAGGTACCCACCACTAAATGTATCTGTATTAATGACTTCTCTAAGTTACCAATCATCAAATGTATCAGTATTAGTGACTTCTCAAAGGTACCCACCAACAAATGTATTAGTATTAGTGACTTCTCCAAGGTACCTACCAACAACTGTATCAGTATTAGTGACTTCTCAAAAGTACCGACCACCAAATGTATCAGTATTAGTGACTTCTCAAATGTACCCACCAGCAAATGTATTAGTATTAGTGACTTCTCCAAGGTACCCACCACCAAATATATCAGTATTAGCGACTTCTCAAAGATAGCCACCAGAAAATGTATCAGTACTAGGGACTTCTCAAAGCAACCCCCCAACAAATGTATCAGTAATAGGGACTTCTCAAAGGTACCCACCAACAAATGTATCAATATTAGCAACTTCTCAAATATACCCACCAACAAATGTATCAGTATTAGGTACTTCTCAAAGGTACCCACCAACAAATGTATCAGTACTAGGGACTTCTCAAAGGTACTTGTGATAAAAGGAGGTACTGCCAGCACAGCTAGCTGGAATTTTGTAAATAATTATTTGTCATTTGTGAATACCAAACTAATTTATATAACATGCTTGTGTTACAAATGTATTAGAACTGTATGTCATGTGTATATCAAAGTGCTCTGTACAGATGTTTGTTCATAGGTTAGTACTAAGCTAACTGCCCTTGCGAGCCATTGTAAGCCTAGCCAATTATCTCTTGTGAGACTCAAACCCTGCACCTTGTGTTTGTAAGGCAAACACCTTAACCATTAGGCCACCCTCCCATCCCTATGTTGTGTTGAAAAGGTATTTGTAAAGTGCTGTGTATAAACTGTACCCACAGTGTGCCCTACTGGAAGAGAACACAAATGCACATGCACTATTGTAACTGCTTAAATGTATAGATTTTAACAGTGGAAGCTGGAGTACAGAAGGTTAACCTCAGTCCAGAAAACTTTAAAAAAATATCTGAAATTAAATTACTTTATAGGCCAGGCCAAAAGGGGCTATCTCTCAGGTTTCAGTGCAGCTAGAGACACAAAGTCTGTACTAGGAAGTGTTCTGTATTATCTCTGGGGTGAACTAATTGTTACTTTGGAAGCATGAAAGAATGCAAGTGTTTTATGACTTCCAGCAGCTGCCAAAGATCTGAGCAAAAACCTTCTTATGAGTATTTTTACAGGTTGATGCTAAATACTGCCAACTTCAGCAACAGGGGTTTCACCTAGGAACTAGGAGTCAGATGACTAGAAATACTGTCATTTTGCAAGCTATCCCAGCAGTAATATTCTAGATATTATTTTGAGACATCCCTTAATGCGACAGAGCATCCTGCATTATATCTTGAACCTGACAACAAGAACAATTCACCACATCATCTGCCTTGCTCTAATGAAGTAGATTTCTAGAGAACAGTATAATGCTCTTAGATTCAGTCAGGAATACAGTAAAGCTTAGTTTAGATGTTTTTCTTTATTCATGTGAGCCTGTACTACAATGGTATTTTAAATATTTCCTGTGATTTTGAACTCTGATGTCACTGTGAATATATATTTAATATTATCTTGTGTTTTTATTATTTATTATTAAATACATTTAGACCTTTCATTGTGACTGATCTGTGTGGACATATTTAAGTTTTGAGAGTACTTGCATATTTATTTGTTGACACTGTGTGGGCCACTCCTAATAGCATTGCTCTGGGTCAAAGTACCATCTGTGTTAATATTAATATTACAAAGTAAGACTGGACACCCATTGTCAAGGACCTTAAGGTAGCTGGCAGTAGTGACTGGTGGCAGTGAAAACTACCTTATAGTCTGGGCAAAAGGGGGCATAGCTAGTAAACCTGTGCTAGTCTTTCCCAGGTGTGTGTGTGTGTGTGTGTGTGTGTGTGTGTGTGTGTGTGTGTGTGTGTGTGTGTGTGTGTATAAATCAAACCTCAAAGAGTGTGTGTGTCAGGTACTTGGGTAGGGACACGAAGCACTGGTGGACAGAGAGGGTTCTGGAGGTCTTGGCTTGGTCACTCAGCTGAGATCTCAACTCTATAGCTGTACCAGGGAGGAGTCTTACTATCGATCTGGAGGAAGAGGGAGAAACCAGCCCTGGATTGACTGTGGTCTCTGTGTGCTCTTAAGGGAAATTGCACTTGATGCAGACAGATGCATATGGAAATACTGTGTGTGCACTTATTATCCTCTCAGTGAATGTCCCCAACTGTTGCCAGTGGTGAGGATTGAGGCTTCTTGCTTACTTGTCCAGTGGAGGGTCATCACACTACCCACCAAGAAATTTGTCAGTATTAGAGACTTCTCAAAGGTACCATCAACAAATGTATCTGTATTTGGGACTTCTCAAAGGTACCCACCAACAAATGTGTCAGTATTAGGGACTTCTCAAAGGTACCCACCAACAAATGTATCAGTATTAGGGACTTCTCAAAGGTACCCACCAACAAATTTGTCAGTATTAGGGACTTCTCAAAGGTACCCATCAACAAATATATCAGTATTAGGGACTTCTCAAATGTACCCATCAACAAATGGTACCTATCAACAAATGTGTCAGTATTAGGGACTTTTCAAAGGTACCCACTAACAAATGTATCAATACTAGCAACTTCTCAAAACAAGTCTCTTGTTTACTGTCCAAAATAATGTTTAATATTTCTCTATCTGGAAAGAGGCCAAAGCCCTTACTTCTGAATTCTACTCTTGCTTAAATAGAGAAAACAGTACCTACCCATACCAAACACTTAGGAAAATTTAAAAATAACACGAGTCTTATGACTGTTTATGTCCTTGAAGCCTGAAGAACATCAAATGTGATGTTCTAGATAAGAGATGTGGATCAATGGATCCTGGCAATTATAGACCCATTAGTCATACCTGCTCTGTTTGAAAAGCCATGAAATGAGTTATTTTTGACCTCATACATCTAGGCATTGTTAATCTATTAACCCTGGATCCACATCAAGTTGGCTTTGCCAAATATGGGTTATATATTCTTAACATTGTATACTTCTTTGAAAGGGCAACACAAGAAATTGATGATGATCACGTGGCGCCCATGCGCACGTCATACATGAGCCTGGCTAAGGCATCCTGTGCCACCATTGGCATTATCAGCAAACCCATGAACCTAAACATCACTTCATATGAAGTAAGGTGGATACTAAATTGGGTGTTGAACAGAACAAGTGTTAGATTGGCAGGTGTCTCCTTAGTGAGTAAAAATATCACATGTGGAGTTCCTCAATGCTCAGTGTTGGGTCCCCTGCTATTTGACATTTTATTTGTCTAATCTACAAGCTAATATCCCAGGCCTCTGGCTAACAAACGGCACAGATTATTTTTAACTATGAAGTTGTTTTTTATTTATTTTCTTATTTATTTCAGTTTGAGAAAGGGTAAGTGGGCTGGTCAATCAGACCCTTTTCAGCCATGACTTGGGCCATAAGGACTAAAAGAAGACAACAGGAAAAATACAGATAATAAGAAAGTAAAGAAACAGTCTTAAAATCATGCAACGACAACAGGAACTTATGGTGTGAAATCTGTGCACCATCAAAATGGAACAACAAGGTAAATTCCATAGCACTGTGTACAGCAACAATGTTGTAAAATGTAAAATGAATAAATACATTGTAACATTAACCATTGTACTAGGCATGCACAGCTAGCTTCTTTGAAAAGATGCTGCTTTAGTTTGCTCTTTAAAGTGGACAGAGAGTGCTTGCTTTTAACATCTGGTGGTAAGTGATTTAATGTCATAGGTCCTAAATTTGTCAGCTCCTGTGTCCCTTTTGAATCAGGTTCAGGTTAGAATAACTACTTCTTCATGAGCAATTTTGAGCTTGTTGACTAGACTTACTTAAATGGGGGGGTGATAGCCCTCCTTGATTATTTTAAATAGCAGTATACTAAAGAAAATGGGCGGGGGGGGATAGCCCTCCTTGATTATTTCAAATAGCAGTATACTAAAGGAAAGTGTTGCCCAACAGCACCAGTGTCACCTCTGAGGAGATTTGAATGGATTTCAGTAAACAGCAGGGCATCTGCAAGTAAGGCAGCTCTACATATTTTCTTTTCAGTCATCTGTATTTTTTGGGTGTTTCAATTTGAGTGGAGATTTAGCAGAGGAAGGACATATTCTAGTCTGAGTATAAGAACGTTATTTGCCACTGAACTACATGCAGATGGAGAAAGAAGATGTGGGATCTTATAGCAAAATTTTAGTTGAGCCTGAGGCTTTGTGACGACTTTGTGTGCTAGTTGAAAGACAGTGTGGGATCGAAAGTGATGCTCAGAATGCTCGGATGTCTTTGCTCAGTGACATATGAAATTAAGTTTCCATCGCTATTCATAAATACTAGAAGGGAAAGTCTAAAGTTTTGTGCATTGGCAAAGACCACGACATTGGATTTATAAGGGTTAATAAGGAGTTTATTTGTTGTGTGTCTGTCTGCATAGTCTGAAGAAGGTGGTTTGAAGTTTTGTTTGCAGATTGCTGGCTGTATAGCTAGACTGAAAACCAAGAAAACTTTGTATCCCTATTGATGTGAAGTTACTTCAGGAAGGTTTTCATTATGCAAATGACTGGTACAAAGACATTGACGTCAAACTAAATGCAAAAAATGCAGCAGAGTCCTCTTTGGCAAAATAAATAATTCCTCATCATACTATATAGACGACATAGCCATTAACAATGACAATGTCCCAAGAGCCCCTTTCAAATTTGTGGGTGACTCCCTGTGTCCTTTGGTCAACACATTTCCACTGCAGTTAGAAATTCCTTATTTCTGGCCTAGCCGGTAACCCAGAGCATCTCGTCTAGAACTAGAGAAGTCTTAGTCTCTCTGTTCTTATCTCTTATCTTCTACGTTAATGAATATAATGATTTATGGTATGCAATTATCAAATCATATCACCCAGCTAGAGAGACCGCTGAGATTCCTAACCAAGAACTTTACAGGCCTCGTGTCTCTTAGTTTTGCAGACCAATTTGATAACCTCACTTTCTACAATGTTTCATGTAGACTCCTCCTTGCTGCTCTGTATTTGTCCCTTTGGGCCACGAAAGCCCCCATTCTCCTAGACGTACTATGCTTTTGTAAAACAAAGACTGATGTCCCACTGGTCCCGCTGATTCGTCACACTGCTTTTCTGGTGCTTTTGCTCTTGTCCTCCCCACGGTTGGGTGGATGTTTGAAAGACATGCGTAAATGGGTGTGCCTTTGTTGAAGGTTGAACGTCGAGCTGGCACCTCAGCGTACGTGAAAATCTACTGCCAATCATTAGCGGACCGGAGTTCCGCTGTGGTGACCCCTAACAGGGAAAAGCCAAAAGACAACAACAACAACAACATATGAGGGTAACATGCTGGAATTGGTGTATTGAATCCATGAGGTGGGTATGTTTCTTGAGGGCTGGTATACACTAAAGGGCCAACTATTGGCAGTTGTTAAGACATTTTGCTTAAATTCCGGGAGCATTTCTTAGATAAAACATCTATTTATTTATTGATTTACTTAATTTTGTTTAGCAAGGTATAGCACTGATGAAAACAGACGATTTGCAAGCTCCACCCAAGTTATATATATAGTAAGAACAATAAAGTAAGATTAAAAGTATAACTAAATTATACAGTATTGTGACATAAAACAGATGTAAAAATAATGCACATACTTCCAAGAAGGTTTAAAAAGAAGTAGGACAGGTGTATACAATGCATAATACAAGTGATGTAGATGAGGCCAATCTGGTCCAGCCAAAAGAAAAGCATCCCACACCATCCTCAAGTCGTTACATTTTGGATGAAAGCATGCATCCTACAAAACGTAAGCCAAACTCTTTACAGGTAAGCACAGTACGAGGAATTAAACAAACACTTCCTACTCCATAAAATCTGAGTGACAAAAGAAGCCATATATGCACATTTTCTCAAATGACAGTTAATTAGATGTCGATGACAAAAAGCAAAAGAATGAGAAAAACTCGCTTGCTCATCCCCACTGGGTTTACTCTGCACCATGTAGGGACTTTTGTGCAGCATGAAACCGTCATTATTTTCATGAGTGATGATGTAGGGTGCAAAAGTATGTTGTATTAGTAATTTATTCACAAGGACAGATGCTAAGCTTTTGCCAGTTTTCCATACAGGTTCTCATGGGTCTTTGGTAGTGAAACTTTTGTAGCTCTACCATTTACAGTCTGCCATTAGAGCACTCCAGTTAACAACATTGTATGAACAATATACGGCAGATAAACATTTGGAAAATCATTAAAAAAACTGTCATTATTCCTCTTGAAAGCTTTGCAAAAAATTGCAAATTTGCCATTTATACAAAGCCCGCAACATTTTCACGAAAGATGTGCCTATGACCCCTGACATTCCTTTTTTTAGGGTTTAATGGTGGACATGCTTCCTAAATGCTATTGAATCTACTGGATGTGATCTAGTTCAGTGGTTAACATTACTGCCTCGTAACAATGGTTCCCTGGTTTGGTTCTCAGCTGGGGTTCCTTCTGTGGGTAGTCTCCATGTTCTCTATATGATAGTGTGAGTTTTTATCACACTCTCCAGTTTCTTTTCACATTCCAAGATATGACTTACGTGAAATGACAAACTTTCAAATTGACAGTAGGAGTCTGAGTGCATGCTGCAACTGACTGGCACCCCGATCCAGTTTTAGCTTCTCTGCTGTGTATCCAATGAATGCTAGGAGAGGTTCCATCTCCACTGTAACCATGAACTCTATTAACTAGACAATCAGAGAATGAATGAATAAGATGCTGGGGAATGTAGTCAAATCTAAATATATTCAAAATAATATAAGATACACCATTTTTCAATTAGCAACTGTTTCGAAAAGCTGACTTTTTTCACATTAGACAAATGTAACATGCCTAATGTGTGATAAAGCACTTTTTATTTTTTCCCTTAGGCAAGTTCCTTGATCTTCTAAGCATGTTGTGTCTAGAAGCAATGCAGGTTATAGCTCTAGTACTGTCATTAAAGTGTAACTTTAAAACAAACCCACAATGATGACGGCTGCAAAATGAGACCTTCCAAAACTTTCTATAACAATAATTTCTTTGAGTGTAGTTTAAATCTGCACTCTAATGAGTACAAGTGATTTTTTAAGTATAAGTACAGTTTCTGAATCACTTTTCAGTTGTGTGTAAATGTTTGTAATACTACATCTGGTACATATAGTGTAAGTTTATATTCCTTGGCGGCACTTAAGAGGTAAGTAGGTAGTTGAACATAAATAAATGTACTTTATTCTGGTTTAATTTCTCCAAGTAATTTGGGTTTCTAATACCATAACAGGAATGGACCCCATCTCTAACTCAAAGTATGACTAAAGTTTGTGAAATTAGCGTTTATGTTAGTTGATGTAGAATGTATTTCTGAAGATGCTGTCTATACATGGGGGGGAGGGGGCTCTTCTTATTTTTCACTGAGGAGTTTTTTCATTGTTTATTTATTTAGGTTCCCCATTTCCCCATTTTACAACTTAATGCTGCTTTAATGAGATGAAACAGACAGGCTGAAGCTTCAGTTCATCAAATCACCTTGAAAAATATTCTACATGAGGGTAAGTCCTCCCATTCTCAAACATCCTTGCTTAAATATACTCATTCCATAATCACACAACTGCATATAAATCAGAAAATAAAAAACAGAAGAAACCCTGCCTGCAGTGAAATAGAAACCGCACAAGCAGGTATATTCTACGGAAAAGTCACAATAGTAGGTCAATGTCACAGGGAGTTAAGCTTGTCAAGTCTGAACCGCATTGGCTTTATAGCTGACAAATTTGTTATCTCAACAAATGAGCAGGTCCACAGACCCTTTTTATACACTGGTCAATACAAGACATGCATATCAATGAGCAGAACACATACTGTGTATTCAGTCAGCAGAATATACATACAGTTATAAGCAATGACTGAGTATACAAAACATAATGCTAGTATAAGCGGAATACTTTAAAGGTGCTATTAAAACCAAAATAGTAAGTTTGATAGTAACTAACATGAGAAAAGAACTTGGTATCCAAAGGAGTGTAGTCTTGTAAATACTTGTAGCACATAATACCTAATTTAATGTTGTACTTGTCCTTCAGATTAAACATTAAACCAAGGTCCCATCTGCTTGATTTGTTGGGTGCTCATGGCACCTATCAAAAAGAGTAGGGGTCCTTTATTTATATACAAAAATAACTCATATTTGCAAAATATTTACATATATGCAAATAGGTACAAATTAGAAATATGCAGCTATACAAATCTGTTTACACAACCATACTAAATGTTCAATACTATTATATCACAACTCCCTTTTCAATAACCACCATCTGATTTTACTTAAATCCATTTACCATTAGACATATTTTCATTTATTCTTTCATTCCATATAACCCATATAATATAAAGTCATTTTTATCTATTTTTTTAACATATATCCATTTCTTTTACATCTTCAAAAAAATCTTCTTTACATAGTTTTCCTCATAACTTTTTTTATTCTTTTACATTTCAAAAAAACATGTTCTGCAGTTTCTTTTTCTTGACATGTAAACATATTCTATCACTTTTCCTCTTATATGCCATATTTCTTTTTACTGGTAATTTGTCTATTAGCAGTCTCCACACAAAAAAAAAATGTTGACACTCTAGTTTCTGATACCATTTGCTTCTCATTTTTATAGCTTTCATTTTTTCATCTGTTAGATTTTCCCATAGTTTTACATAGTAATATTTTAGTGTTACTTCTTACAGAATACTTTTCTATATTTTTTTCTATATCATCAATTTTTATTTTCCATGAAAATATTTTTCTTGGTAGCATTTTATTTCTTCATTTATACACTCTTTTTCCTTTTTAGTCTTTAGCTTACTAACATTTAGATGATTTTACTACTAATCTCCCATCATTTCATTTATCTACTTTAACACTTTGTACAAATTTAATGTAGCAGCATATACCACTGGGTTAATTACCCTAAACCTCCATATTCTTTACATAGATACAAAACTCCTATTTTACTGGTTTTAATCTAGAACCACATACAAATTTAAAAAATATCTGTGATAATTCCTTTTCAAATACAGTTAGTTGGCAAAATACATTACCTGCTAAGTGCGCTCTTTTCCCCATCAGTACTGAATTTATCAAATAAGCCAGTTTTTCTGAATGATAATGTATATGTGCTTCAGAAAAGACAGGCTTCTTTTATTTATTCTACTGATTGTTTTCCATTGAATTCTACTGCCATCTTTACTCCCAAATTGTATATATAACACACAAAGTTCATTGACTGTAAAATATGTACCCCCTATCTTTACTACGTCACCTAAAGCATTACTTTTCTCTTTATTTAAAGTCATCCCTATCACCTCTAGACACTCATTTGGGCAAATTATTACTTCTTTTATCCAAATTTTGTTTTTTTTTGCAATTATTATATCATCTGCATATGTTAAAAGAACTGGTATTCTTAACCCTTCAGCTGTTATATACCCCACCTCCTTCATTTTGTAATTTATTTCACATACTAGCATGTTCATAACTACTGCAAAGAGTATGCAAATCATTGGACATCCCTGTAGTACACTATTCTTCATATGTACCTCTTGGCTTAACCAGATATTTACAAGTATTTTTACTTTATTATTACTATATGCTGACATACATAATTTCTTAACTTTCTCACTTATATTACATTCTTTCATTATTACCCACAAGGTTTCATGTCCAATTGTGTCAAACGCCTCATTAAGGTCTCCTATCATGATTTTTGCTTCTTCCTTTCTATTCATAATATCACCCACAATTTCTCTAACTAGCATTAATAATTCTTAACAACCCTTCACCGTTGCACTATTAATTTCAAGTCTCTTTTGCATTATTTTCATAAAGCTCTTATAAGCATTATTATCCAGTACTATCCAGCTCCAGTTTTTAATTGTCTTCTATTGTCCTTCTTCCATATGAATTTAAGTATTCCGCTACAGAATTCTTTATACATAAAACCTTCTTTTAACCATTCATTCAAAATCTTAAAAAAATATTTTTGCCAGTTCCTTAAATTTTTATACATTTCATATCCTATTCCATCTGGTCCTGCATCTGAATCTATATTTACTTGTCCAAATACTTTATCTATCTCATTTAAAACGTCTAATTTTCCAACTTTTTATTCTCTTTTTCTGTTAAGTTTTTTTACTGTCCATGTTTTTTCACTACCATCTTTTTTTCTTCAGACATTTCTTTTACATATTGTACTACACTCTTCATAATATCTTCCTGAGTTCTTTCTATTTCTCCTTTTACATTATTTATTTCTCTCACTACACTACATTCTTCCTTTATTAATCTGATTAAGTAACTAGATACTTCTTTTTTCTTTGTAAAAAATATATTTGCTTATATAACAATTCTTGTATTTTTCTTGATTTCTTTCAGATAATACTTTTTCTTTGTCAATGCGGTTTCCATCATTATGTCCTAAATCTTACAATGTATCATCATATGTTCTTTTACATTTTCCTTAAATATGACCCATCACTCAGACCAATTTTTATAAAATGTTCTGACAGTAATATGATCTTTCCATAACTGTATTACTAATCTCTCTCCTTCTTTATTCATGCTTTCTTGTTTATCCTGTTTATTCCTTTACCTATTTTTATATATTTTTGTTTTCCTTTACTGCTAGATATTTTGTAAAATGGTCAGAAAATCCTATTTCAACTACCTCCCCTTCTCCTATAACTAAATGTTCTGAAACTATAAAATAATTTATTTCAGTCCTATATGTGCCACTTTTGAAATGCCATGAATTTTTGTCCTTAACTTCTAACATTTTTCTTATACAATTTCCTTTCTTTTTATGCTTCTTCAATCACATTTAAAGTCTTTTATAATTATAATATTCATATTTACCACTTGCATAGTCTAAATTCTGATAAAATAAGCTTTCCCTTTTTTACAATTAGTATAAACATATAATGTTATAGTTCTATTTACTTTTTCTTTCCATTTTAAATCTACAATGGTTAATCTTCCCATGTTTGCTTAAGTTACATCTAATATCATTACTGTATTTCTTCAGACTACGGCTTTTCTAGAATATCTCTCATTTCCCAAATTCCAGACTATATGTCCTCTAGGTCCAAGGAGTTCATTGTTTTACAATATTTAGGATTCATTAGGCTTATCATTGAGTACAGTGCCCCTTTGATGCCCCTTTGATATATACGTAACCAGGCACATCCAGCAATTGGAATTTCCACAGAAGTTTCTCATTAAAAGAGTACAGGGCATAAGTAACATGTCCTATGCAGACTGCTTCAAAGCCCTATCCCTGTATTCTGCCTCCTACAGTCTGTTGAGGGAGATCTATGCTAGGCATACAAGGCACTGTTGGACCCCACCCTGATGGACCTACTGCAGATCTTTAAAAAAACAGCACCATAATTACCCATTCTAAAAATGTAATCCTTGCTTGTGAACTAAATAAGACCTACTGGAAACACAGCTTATGTACCCCAGAGACTACCCTTTGGCTGGATCACGCTCCTCATTGATGTGGAACAGAGTTGCCCCCCTAACCCAATTCAAGTGTAACCTAGACAACCAGATCTAAACATCACTTCACTCTGCTAGGAATTTGTAGTGGACATGTGCCTTCTTAGGAACAAATAAAGCTGAATTTGCATGCTTCCAAGCTAGAAAAATATGACATTCATTAGGATGTGTTCTGCATGGGGGAGAAAACTAAAGATCATATCTTTTTTCTCCAGATGCTGGTTTAACTCTTTCTGAAGTGACTGCTGAGGAGCAACAGAGCAGTCCATAGTAGATGTCTTTAGACTTACAGTCTCTGCAATGGACAGAACATCTAATGGGGAGCTCAGGGGAGAGTTGGTATCACTCTCACTGTCAGTCGCTGACATAAGGGGCTGATCACTCAGAATCCCCTTAGAAGATACGGCAATGTCTCCGGCCACCTGGACTCACCTGAAATAAAAGGCAACGAGTAAATGACAGGCAAGCATCAATCAAATGTCAGGGAATGCAGTGCCAGTGCTGTGAAAAGCATGTACTGTAGTCAGGTCCCTGCATGGAGCCTGCAGCAGCCATCTAACCATGTTAACTAAAAAAGAGTTCCCACCAGCTGTGAAACAGAGCATGCGCATATAGTAACTGCCTCATTCCAGTGGGGTCTACTGGCATGGCAGGGCACAAAAGACTGTTGTCAACTCTACTCGGTGAGCCTTCCTTGGTGCTGGGAAAAGTGATTTGCCTTACTCTGAGTTAGAGTACCAAACTGCCAAGCTGGGGAACTCAAAGGATTGCTCTTTATGAGCACTCTGTGTGTAGTTTTATTCTAATATATATATATTTATAATGAATAACTGATGGTGAGCTTGATCAAAACAAACTCATTCGCAACTACAATTAATCAGCACCAAAATCATTGAAAAAAGTAATTACAAATGTAAAGCAATCACCCTTACACCCTCTTTAATTAAATATACTAATTCCAGGGTGGCATAACCCCAAAGAAAGGGGAAAAAATGCTGAATTATATAATGGACAAACTAATGAAATGTGGTGATTACAGTTCAATCAACTGCACCAGCTTTTCAGCAAGGGATGAAATGAGTGCAAGGATAAATAACATAACACTTATATATGTTTTTATTTATTTATTTTATTTAACATTTGTTTACCGGGAAGGTCCAACTTGGAAAGAAGCTAATTTTCATGGGAAGCCCAGAGAGAAACACTCCAGATGCATGTATTTGCAATGTGGGGGGAAACCAACAAAACCACAGGGAGAACATGCAGACTGCACACAGAAGGCACCCCAGCTGAGAATCGAACTGGAGAACCCCTTGCGGTAAGGCGACAACACAAATCACTGCACCACTATTCTGTATATCTATATATATATATATATATATATATATATATATATATATATATATATATATATAGACAGATAGACACATAGTTAGATAGATATACATATATATAATGAGTAAGGCCAATTCAGTATTATGCTGACATGCTTAATGCCGACACAGTAATGTCAAATCATACAAGGTCAACATGCTTCTGCCTGTGTTTGAAGCATGCAGTGTTTCAAACACTGTTTTTAATGGGGGAGCCAGTGCCTTGTACCCTACATGGTATGTATGTCTTTTTTTCTTGCATAGAACATTGGCTTGGGTCCATTACAAACCATAATATTTATAAATATATATATATATATACATACATACATATATATACATACATACATACATATAGGTGATTTTCCCTTTGTATTGCTCCTTTCCCCACTGTGTTATGATCTTGGAGCTGGTATAAATAATGAGCAGAAGGTACAGTAGCATAACCGCCCATATGGGGGGTGTAGAGGGGGCCTGCCCTCCTCCCATAAAAAAGCAGGTGTTTTTTATTTATTTATATATTTTTGCTTTGCTTTTGAAGTTAGCTTGTTTGAGCTGTAATGGTTTGATATTAGTTTTAACTAATGTATTCGTTCCAGGAAAGCTAAGGTACAGTGATGCTAGGCACAAGCCCCCCTTTCCAGATTGACATCAGTGGCAACATCAAGCAAGGTTCCGAAGCAGGGTCAGGATATCCTGTTACTTTTGGCACCACAGGATATTAGAGTGAAGAGTCACAAAGAAATGCCTTAAGAACAGCAACACTAGGCTGAAGCCCACCCACCCCCTTCCAAATTGACATCATCGGTGACATCCGGCATGGCTCCGAAGTAGGGTCAGAACACCCACTTATTTTGGCTCCAGATGGAATTTACAGTTAAAAGTCACAAAGGAGTGCCTTAAGTACATTGAGCTAGGTCAAGTCAAGAGGGCATTAGAGTGAAAAGTAACAAAAAAGTTTCTTAAGTACAGTGATGCTAGGCACAAGCCTCCCCTTCCAGATTGACATCACTGGTAACATGAAGCAAAGCACTGAAGCGCGGTCAGGACACCCAGCTCCAGATGACATTAGAATGAAAAGTCACAAAGAAATGCCTTAAGTAAGGACTTCCATATATTGTAAACATTTAATTAGGTACTTCCTGGATTAGTGAGAGAAAAGGCACTGTTGTTATCTCCTGCCGTAGAATAAGTACAACTGTCCCTTTTCATACTGTTGTATGAATACTGTGGTGTCTCAGGAATACTTTCCATACTGGTTTCCCTTCCTACTGGAGCCCATTTATTTTAGACTCCACTGCTGTACCCTAGACACACTTCTGTTTGTTTTTCATGTGTAAGGCACAGTGAGTTACTATTGAGGTTTTCCTGCTGCTTGTCCCCTGTCTGCTACATATATCTCACTCTTAACTCCAGTCTGCTTTCCCCATCTGGGCTGGCCCAGCTCTATCGCCTTCAGCACCCTTATACTGCTGTATGATACACACTGTCCTTTTCTGTCTCCCACTGATACAATCATCCTTGTTTTTTGTGTTAATACTTCCAATGTTTTGCTGCATCCTAGTCTATTAAGATATGTTTACTTACCTTTAGATACTCCAGACTGACTGTTTTCTTGCAGGACTCTATTTGATCTCACTCCACCTAGCTCTCCGTCCTACCCACATTCCCACCCATCCCTGACATCACTTCCTTTATAAAGGGCCTACCCCTCCCCATACAAATTCCAACCTATCACAAGACCACTAATTCCTCCCACCTGCAGCAACAGAACCATGTCATAACCACTCATAGTCTCTCACTCCTCCCAGCCACAGAAATTACACCGGCTTTACCTGCTATTCATACTATTATCCGCACCTAAATATCTCTATTGCCATTCTTAGTTACAGTCTGTTTTTATGACTGACTTTACGTGTCATTGATACTCTCCACTTCCTTTCTCATTATCACATGATTATAATTAAATAATAAGACAAATTTGTCTTCATTATCGCTGCCTCCCTCCACTTCGTACTGAATTTATTTATTTAACATTTGTTAGCAGGGAAAGTCCAACTTGGAATGATGCCAATTTTCAGCAGAAGGCCAGGTAGAAATGCTCCAGATACATGTCTTTGTAACATGGGAGGAAACCGGAGCACCCGGAGGAAACCCACGTGAACGCAGGGAGGACATGCAGACTCCGCACAGAAGGCACCCCAGCCGAGACTCAAACTGGATAACCTCTTGCTGCGAGGCATCAATGTACTGCTGCACCACTGCGCCATCCGTAAATACTAAACTTCACTTTTCCTCTTCTCTATAACCACCATATTTTCAAATGCTTCTAGAAGCATCATGTTTCTCTTTGCTACTACTTGCATTCTATCTAACAAACTATCACTGTGTACTTTCACATATATACATCTCTACTACTGCAGTGTACTCAGCACACTATAAAATCAGAACTAGTATACCAATATATCTCAGGTTCCTATTATTTTAGAGAACGCATTAAATTGCGAAGGCTGTTTTGTCGAATGTTATTACGTGAAATGGCAAAATTCTGAAAGCAGGGAACAAGGATTTTTTTCCTAGGCAAAAAAATCACTGGGCCATTTTTGGGACTTTGACATTTCCTCCAGTGCATTCTCAAAGTTGGTATATTTAAGTATGGGGGTGTGGTGGTTGAAGACCCCCACTTATTTTGTGTATGGATTTTTTTTTTTTTTTTTTTTTTACAGATCAGCAATTTTTTTTCCCTGGGGGAAAACAATTCACTGATCTGTTTGTTCGACATTTTGGATTTTCGGGGATTGTGGGCTGATTATATAGCATTCGCAATTCAGTGCGTTCACTAATATAATATAGACCTTATATCTCACAACCTTTTAAATCTCTTACCTTATTCTATTTGAAGTACAAAATACTTCACTATCACCTCTGTACTCAAAAATAAATAAATAAATGAATAAATAAATCAATCAATAAATAAAACTCATAGAGGTCCCCTCTAAATCAATACACTACCTCTACAGTGTGGTGATGTCCACCCCAGACCAGGCCCTGAAAAATCACCAGTACATTCAAATAAAGAGCCATCCCTAAAAAATTGTGACCTCCTTCATGTACCACATCAAACTAAATGTTTTCTCAGCTGTACTGTCCTATCATTAAACAAATACTTATCCATATAAATAAAACTTGTACATCAAATCTCCCCACCTCAACATCGACTTGTCTTCCAAAAAACTGAATATTGTCAAAATCAATCTCCGTAGCCGTTGTAAAAAAAAATTATAGAGCTACACATTCTGGTAGGGGACAAACGCACTGACATTGAATGTGCTTTGGGTGCATTCCCCCTAAGAATTCTTGGTATGGGGAACAGACCTGTATGAGGTTTGGGTACATTCCCCTAATATGTACTGGTATGGGACACGGACTTTGACATTTCTTGTGTTTTGGGTACATTCCCCCTCAAAAGTCCTTTTATAGGGCACAGAACAGTATGAAGCACAGACCTTGCACCTATTGATTGTTTGGGTACATTCAGCTAACAAATTCTGGTAGGGGCACAAACCTCCAAGGGACACAAACCTTGTCAGCTCTTGTGCTTTGGCATTGCAGGTTCTTGTTTTATGTCACAGATCATGCTGCTCCTTTCGTTTGAGATATACCCTGACATTTCTGGGTTTGGGACACAGACTTTGCCACTTTGTTCATTTTGAGTGTGACCCATATAAACCTGAACTCCACAGTCATTAGCAGAACAACACTATAGCTCTTTCATATACAAAACAGAATGCCTGTCTACAGAAAAATCAGACCCACAACCCAAAAGGCTTTCCTTTTGCATCAGCTGCCCATTACCTACTGTATACTGAGACTGTGCCAAGTCTCCAGCAGACGGATAACTCAAACAATCTGCTGAATAGGCTTCATTCTAAATAACTGCAGTTCTTGTCTTTGTGAGGAAATACAGAGGCCCCAAGCTGCTACAACCTCACATACAGGGAGGTCAAAAGAGGAATGCATCAGTTAAACATACACTGAAGGAAACAATAAAAACATTTACTCCGTGGAATGTTTAAAACAGTGTTCTGAATTAAATGCCATCATTGTCAAGTTATTTGAGGAGACCTAAGTCTGATTGCTACAATATACAATGCCTTCAGGAATGATTTGATTGGCACTCCCAAGAGGCTCGCTGTTTGTCTTTCCAGCAGACAATGTTACTTGGCACAGGTACACAATGCCTTCATTTCTGCACCATAGAGTTTATAAACTAGGTAGTAGTTTTACATTTAAGCTCATTTCTATATGCAATTATTTTCTTGCATTTATTGGGAAATTATAAATGGGTAAAAGGAAAATATGTGAAAGAAGTGTGTGTGTGTGTGTGTGTGTGTGTGTGTGTGTGTGTGTGTGTGTGTGTGTGTGTGTGTGTGTGTGTGTGTGTGTGCATGGGTGTGTGTGTGTGTGTGTGTGTGTGTGTGTGTGTGTGTGTGTGTGTGTGTGTGTGTGTGTGTGTGTGTGTGTGTGTGTGTGTGTGTGTGTGTGTGTGTGTGTGTGTGTGTGTGTGTGTGTGTGTGTGTGTGTGTGTGTGTGTGTGTGTGCATGTGTGTGTGTGTGTGTGTGTGTGTGTGTGTGCACATGCATGGGTGTGTGTGTGTGTGTGTGTGTGTGTGTGTGTGTGTGTGTGTGTGTGTGTGCACGTGTATGTATTTGTAAGTGTCTGTGTGACTCTGTGCATATGTGTGCATGGTTTTGGGTGCATGCGTGTGACATTAACAGAACATGTTGGACAGACAAATACGTCTCTCAGAAACTGACACTCCTCTGGAACAAACTTCCAATTTCCATGAAGCAGAATTTCTCACTGACCATATTCAAGTGCAATCTGAACAAATGGATGGGAAACCACAAATTCACCCTAAACGTGGCACCTCTATCCCTCATGGATGGGGGAGTCAGTGTTGACCATAGAGTAGCTCTGCAAAATTCATTCATTTAATAATGACAGATGGGGCAACTTGGAATGCTTGTAAGGGCTCTTGGGCCATTAGCCTAGTAACTTCCTATGAACCTATGAACCTGTGTGTGTGTGTGTGTGTGTGTGTGTGTGTGTGTGTGTGTGTGTGTGTGTGTGTGTGTGTGTGTGTGTGTGTGTGTGTGTGTGTGTGTGTGTGTGTGTGTGAGTGTGTGCGCGAGTGTGTGTGTATGCATGCTTTTGCGTGCATGCATGGCATGTGTGTGGGTGTCACAGTGTAATTTATGAGAATGGAAATGTCTGGATATGGAAAACATCACAACTTTCAACTTCTCATCACCAGAATGTGTGGTACAATGTGTGACGAGCAACCAAAATATATCACGTGTCCAGAACTGAGAATGATGGGACAAAACACAGTGAAATCCATTGCAGTAATGTTTTAATCTTTATTGATTACAGAGCATCAAAGATTATTACAAAAATATTTATATTTATTTACCAAGAAAGTCCAACTTGGAACAAAGCCAATTTTCAGTGGAGGCCCAGGGAGAATGGCTCCAAACACATCTTTGTAACATGGGAGGAAACTGGAGCACCTGGAGGAAACCCACACGAATGTAGGGAGTACATGCTGAGTCCACACAGAAGGCACCTCAGCTAAGAATCGAACCGGACAACCTCTTGCTGTGAGGCAACAATGCTGCCGCTGCACCACTGCACCATCCACTTTTAAATGTCTTTGGGCAGTGTGGAAATTTGTCATCTTCCTGATGTAAAGGAGGTTCTTGAGAACCAGAATGAGTGATTTATCATACAATGTATGGCACTTAAACCAAATGGAATTGGTTCATCCACTGCAATGTAGGAAGGAGATATAATCATGACAACAAGCATTGCTAGTTAACTTATCTACAGTGTGGTATTGTAGTATGGGAGAACACAATACACAGATGTTAAGCTCTGAAAGAAACCTAGTTTGTGAAGATTCCATAGAGCAATACTGGCACATGAAGTTATGCGAATCTGGAGAACATGGATTAAGGCATTATAATTCACACTGTTCTGTAGCAGGAGGAAGAAGCATGGTGCAGCAGCTATAGAATCAAAGCTTACGATACTCTACTGTGCCGTAACAGGAAAAGGCAAAGGAATGTGCCTTGTCCAATCAGGTTTACGTTCTAGCTCCAACATAATGTGTGATACTATAATGATTTACAACATCCATTGTTAGTTTTAGAAATTTGTCCAAGCAATGGATTTTATTAATTCCATCATTCATTCTAGAACTACCAGCTTATTTCTGATTCAGGACAAAAGGTGAGCTAAAGCTTGTGCCTGGAACTCAGTAGGTGAAAATCAGAGAAACTAATGCTGGAGGTGGCACTATCTCATCACAGCAGAATGTGCACACACACACACACACACACACACACACACACACACACACATACACATATGCATATACAGGAGCACAGACACAATACACACTGGTGCACATGCACACAGCCACGTGCAGACACTACACACATGCTCTCAAGGAAAAACAGACATACACACACACACACGCACACACGCGCACACGCGCACACACGCACACACACACGCACACGCACATACATACACACACACACCTACACATATGCATACACAGGAGCACAGACACAATACACACTGGTGCACATGCACACAGACACATGCAGACACTACACACATGCTCTCAAGGAAAAGCAGACATACACACACACACACACACACACACACACACACACACACACACACACACACACACACACACAGCCACGCATATATACAAACACCCACACGCACATGCATGCACACACACACACACACACACACACACACACACACACACACACACACACACACACACACACACACACACACACACACACACACATACATATACAGGAGCACAGACACAATACACACTGGTGCACATGCACACAGCCACATGCAGACACTACACACATGCTCTCAAGGAAAAACAGACATACACACACACACACACACACACACACACACACACACACACACACACACACACACACACACACACACACACACACACACACCCACACACACACACACACATACACACACAGGAGCACATACATAATACACACGGGCGCACATGCGCACATACACATGCAGACACTACACACATGCTCACACATACGCTCAAGGAAAAATGCACACACACACGCCCAGCATATGGTCAAGCTATGGTCAAGAAAGGATTATAAATTCACAAACTGCATATCTTTGCAATGAAGACCGACATTAGAGCAACCAACAAACCAACAAAAGCCCACGTGGATACAGCAAGGACATGCTAATTCCACATTGCACATTCCAGAACATTAACAACATGTATAACATAAAAGTTATATATTGTTTAAATAACCACTAGACATGTCACAATGGAAGCCATAGTAATTAGGTAAAGCCATTCTTTGCAGAAGCAATTGGTGCTGATAGTACTGAAGTGTAATTTTGCCTTGAATTCTAACATAGTGCTACTCCTTCTAATCATTGGGTAATTTATTCCAGACATTGCCATATTCAGAGGCATTCATTTCAGCAGGGTTAATAAATGACATAGAGAGACAGGGGATGTGGTTTAACCTCCATGAGGTGTGTGTTAATATTTATGTCTCTTTATTTGTTTTATCAACTAGATACAAAAAGAATGCAGGCTTTGAGATTAGAATTATCCAGTCAAGGAAAGTTTGATGCATGTGTCTTCACAGGATGAAGATGGTTAAAAGTAAAGTCTAAAAAGACAGAATTATGTTTACATTTAAATACAACCACTTAAGGAGATTAAACAAGATGCAGTAGCTGATTTTTGCCAGAGCACAGTAAGCAAATCTGATGCACTTAAAAATTCACATTTTCTATTTTGTTTGAATTTCGTTTTGATAAACCCAGCAGGCATACATTCCCATAGGCAAGTTTTTGAGAAAAGGAATAATGTGGCAGGTGTGCACCATGAGGAAGGTAGAAGGAAGTCCTTAACCTTAGCTACAGAAGCTTACTAGCAAATGACTGCACTTTGTACACATAGGTCAAGTGACAAGGAGCTGTCAAGATCAACACGTACGTACCTGATAGTATCTACACTTTTATTCGATATTCCATTTCTAGGAGTGCTAACAAGGTAAAGTATGCAGATGGTGTGATAATGGTAGCTTCATCATCATCATCATCACCATCATCATCATCATCACCATCATCATCACCATCATCACCATCATCACCATCACCGCCAATGATCCAGTCGTGTTGTAGCAACAGTGCCTCTTTGTCATCATCATCACCATCATCACCATCATCATCACATCATCATCATCATCACCATCACCATCATCATCACCATCATCATCCTCATCATCATCATAATCATCATCATCATCACCATCATCATCACCATCATCACCATCATCATCATTATAATCATCAGCACCATCATCATCACCATCATCACCATCATCACCATCATCATCACCATCATCACCACCATCATCACCGCCAATGATCCAGTCGTGTTGTAGCAACAGTGCCTCTTCATCATCATCATCACCATTATCACCATCATCATCACATCATCATCATCATCACCATCATCATCACCATCGTCATCACCATCATCATCACCATCATCATCACTATCATCATCATCACCATCATCATCATCATCATCATCACCATCATCATCATCATCATTAACCCCCTTTTCTCATTTATCTACATGGTGTCAGGATATTGCAGCAACTGACACCATTTTTCTTGACACTGTGGCTTTCTACTACCTTCTTTGATGGTCTGACTGTCACAGGTCTTTTCTCACATAATCCATCCAGCTCTTTGCTAGATGCCCTCCTTTCCTTTTGCTTCTTCCTGTCTGTCCTAAATAATCTTCAAAAGATTGTCAACTGCTTTACTGCACGTGCCCAAACCACCGTAATGTGTTGTCTTTGACTTTCATTGCAATTAGAGCTACTTGGACTTCTAATAGGTTCATAGGTGTGTACTAGGCTAATGGCCCTGGTGCCTATATAAGCCTAGCCCAAGAAGATTCCTTGGCATCATGTAGCCCAAAGTTAGTTCCCAGTGCCCCTGTCAAGCAAGGCCACTGAAGTGATCCCCGGGATGAACTTCCTATTGCCCATCCACTCATCAAGATTTCTCTTAATGAGGGCCAGTGAAGTGCTCTGCTTGACGTGAATGGGAAGTTTGTTCCAGAGTATGGGAAGTCTCTGGGTTAGGAACCTGTCCCCCCAGCATGTTCTGTTTATTGTGGTAATGAGGTTTAGGTCCCTGGAGCGTGTGGCATGGAGGGATTGGGATTTCTTTAGGTGTAGCATATCTAGCAGCTCTGGGTCAGACATGGCTTTGTAGGTCAAGCAGAGATCACCTCTAAGTAGGCGATAAGAGACAGAGTATAGCTGGAGTTTTTTGAGTCTGTTTGTATAGGGCATGTGTCTAAGGCCTAAGATCCTCTTAGTGAGGTATTGTTTTGGCCTTTCCAGTTGTTGTAGGTGTCTAGTGAGGTACATACCAAATGAGACACTGTATTCTATAATAGGTCTAATGAGGGATGAGTAGAAAGGGATTATGACCTCTTTCTTCCTGGATGAGAAACCTTTTGTACTGAGATGTGCCACATAGAAGGACTTTCTGACTACAGTGGCAATGTGGTTATCAAAGGAGAGGCTGCTGTCAACCTTATGTCCCCAGGTCTCTTATCACACCTTCGGTGTTTAGTGGACTACCACCTATGTGGTAGTTCAAGGGCACCAAATTTTTCCCAAAGGGAATGACAATGCACTTTTTGGCAGTGAGCTTAAGGCCATGGTTCTGGCACCAGTCGTTGGTGTCAGTGAGGCCTTTTTGTAGAATGTCTACATCAGTTGGAGAATCAACAATGGCTCCCAGTTTGCAATAATCTGCGACCTTGGTCAGCCAGAGTCCCTTTTTGTTGGCTTGAACTTCAGAGAAGTAGATGCCAAACAGGAGAGGACCTAGAACCGATCCCTGTGGGACAGCACTTGTAACTGGTCGGTGGTCAGATTTGAAGTCTGCTACTTTCACAGTGTGGGTTCTATCAGTGAGCCAGTTGGCAACCCATCTTATGACATAGGGGTTTATGCCTAGTTTAGTGAGTCTATCTATGATTCCTGAGTGAGGGATGGTGTCGAAGGCCTTGGCAAGATCTAGGTAGGCTGTGTGAACTACCTTGCCCTCACCCACAGCTCTGGTGACAGACTCGAAGAAGTCTATCAGGTTGAGCAGGCATGATCTACCTTTCACAAACCCAAACTGTGTGGGGTCCAGAGTTTGGAGATTCCCTATGTCCTTATTTATAAGTTCCATGATAATGCACTCCATAGCCTTACATATTAGACTCGTCAGACTAATGGGGTGTTAGTTCCCAGGATCTGTAGTCACTTCCCTTCTGCTCTGATGTCCTCATATTTTTCATGTGTCCCACATTATGCACCCCACCCCCAATCTCAGATACTTCACCGCCATCATGTCTTGCTTCTTCAACTGCTTGCCTTGACCGTCCATCTTTCTGTAACATGCAATAGTACTGGTCACACCACTGAGTATTGTTCACACCACTGAGTACTGGTCTCACCACTGAGTACTGGTCTCACCACTGAGTACTGGTCACACCACTGAGTACTGGTCTCACCACTGAGTACTGGTCACACCACTGAGTACTGGTCTCACCACTGAGTACTGGTCACACCACTGAGAACTGGTCACACCACTGAGTACTGGTCAAGCCACTGAGTACTGGTCACACCACTGAGTACTGGTCACACTACTGTTTTGCACACCTTACGTATTAGCGTCTTTGGCATTCTTCTGTCACAAACACACAACACCTGCAACTCTGTGTCAATTGGCCGCAGCCACACTTATTCTAGCTCTGACCTCCTCACTCAAATTTACATTCTCTGCAACCAATCCTCCCAGATATTGTTCCGTTATTTCCCTTCTATCTCAGTTTTCTGCTTCTTCTAATTTCCTGTTTGCTGCCATTACTGTTATCTCATCCTTACTCATGTGCCTTCAGCTTTGCATTCAATTCCCCTGCCATTTAAAGAAGATTTTGCTCAGACTCTGTCTGTAGTGCCACTTTGTCCGCATACAGCAGCTTTGTTGATCTGTCCCCTCCGACCTGTATGCTAATGTAGTCCATCACCAATATGAACAGCAGTGAGCTCAGAGCTGAGTCCTGATGCACAACCCACTCCCACTGGGAACCCCTCTGTAATATCAAATATTGTTCATACTTCAGTCATTTGGTCCTTGTACACACCCTGCACTAATTCTACCAATGTTTCTGGGACTTCAAATCATGTCAGGACTGCCTAAATCATCTTTCTTGGGGCCTTTGTCATATGCTTTCTCCAAGTCTATGACTAGTCAGTTGGACTCTTCCCTCATTTCTAGCTTCTTCTCAACTGTCTTACTGTAAATATTGGGTTGGTTGTGCTACATCCTGATCTGATTCTGAAATGATCATCTTCGGTATTACTTTCTAAAACTCTGTGTATTTGTTTATCAGTCACCCTCCCCAACACTTTCATGCAGTGTGACTGGAACTTGATACCTTCATACTGCTGACAGTTGTAAATATCCCATTTGTTCTTGGGCACTGGCATATTCCCCAGTCATCTGGGATACTCTTTTCTCTTCAGACTGCGATGAGTACCATCAAAAGCCATTTCTTTTCTATTTGACCTAACATTTTTATTATATCTGCTGTGACGTCATCTGGGCCCATTGCATTCCCTGACTTAATTTTACGTACTGCTGTTCTTACTTCTTCTTAGGGTGGGCTCCTCTTCTACATTCACTGCAGGCTGTGTCTGCGGCCGTAAAGCTTCTGTGGGGTTTTCTTCAATCAGAAGCTGCTGGAGGTACTCCTTCCATCTGCTTTTGTTGTTCTGTGGATTAGTAAGCAGGTTGTTGATGACTGCCCTTATGAAGGGTGTCTGATGACTGTCTTCATTATCTTTCTGTCTTTGCCATGCAGCCTGATAAAGTTTCTTTGTGCTATTTGCGGAGTCACTTTCCAGAAGCTGGTAGACTGCCTCTGGTGACTTGTTTTTTGCTATTGCAACTGCTCTCTTCACCTCTTTGTTAGCCAGATAGTATCCCTTTTTAGCCTTGTCCATCTTTTCTATCACCTACTTTTTCTTGCTATCCAGGATGACTTCCTGACCTTCTGCATTCAATCACCAGGTTTTCTTATGTACCTAATTAACTACCTGGCCTTGCCACACATCTGTTCTATTATCCTCTGCCATTCTTCTTCAACTTCACCTATTTTCTCTTCTTCCTAATGTGCCAGACCCCAAATGTATCCTTGAACTTTTGTGCTTTCATTCCAGTTAGCTTCCAGGTCTTCAGTTTAGTCTCTGTTGACCTTTGACCTTAAGAGTCTCCTTTGACCCCTGATTTCAGCCCATTATGGCAACAAATGGTTTACACTGTGTGCCAGCTGTTTCACTTGGGATGACTTTGCAATTACTGATTCTACACTCAAAGGAAGTCTTCTCAAGTTGCACATTAGCCACTATTGCGAATTTCTGACTCTTTCTCTCTCTCGCTCTCTCTCTATTGCTGAGGCATGTGTTGGCCACCATCAAGCCTTTTGCTGGACAAACATATGGAATGGTTTCTCCTTTTAAATCCTTTTGCCCCACCTATGTGAACCCAGTCAATCCTCTTATCCTACTCTGCCTGTCCTGATATGTGCATTCAGATCGCCGACTATCAACACTAATTAGTATTGCTTTGTTTTACCTAGCAGTATAACAAACTTAGAGGATGACGTCTTGCAAAAGCATTCTGTTAATTTATTTTTGTTTTACTTATTTATTTGCCTTTGATTACTGTAGAAGACAAATTCAGCAAAGCCCCCTTTTTAGTGGAGGTCCTGGGATAAATGCTCCAGATTACATAGAGTTGTGCAGGCAGTTGGCGTGAGCTAACAGTAAAAATATACTACATAATGCTGAGGTATATACAATTTAACTGGTCATCACCAAGTTATGTACACTATGGAGTATTTACAACATTTAAAGTCACACACATCTATAGAACCTTCAGCACTACTTGCAGTGTATGTATATAACATTGTAATCTTAATACACTAGCAGTTGATGAGAAACATGGAGATGTAAACATATGTACACAAAGAACAGTAGATGTCTATGAACTGATCCCCCAGTACACCTTTTTCTACAAACAATGGCATCTACTTTATTTTGTGCTTTCCTTTATTAACATAGCAGGTGGACCACCTGAAGGTATTTACTTTTTAGAGCTATCCAAGCAGCTCCAGTTATAAGGCACTCAAACATGCAGGACAGATATGACTTACATATTATCTTACAATGGGTCTATAGCTGTGTTTTGTGACAGCGGTCCCACCAATGTGTAGTGGTATTACAAAGGGTTCATTCTGTGGTATTTGAACCCTGCCTTCCCTGATACTTGTGTTTCCTAAGTAGCCTGGTAGTAGAATATGCATCCTGATGAGAATGAGGTTAGATCCTTGTGATCCTGTGCCATTTCCTGATATGCCATAGGCTAACTACTTTAAACTTGAATACAAAGTTCTGACCGATACCGAAAACACTAGTGTTACTATAAGGTCAGCTTGTCTGGAGAGGTATGGTTATCCAAAACTAGTTCCTGAAGACTTAATCAAACTCTGAGTCACGTTCTGCAAGGAAGAGTAAGGGGGTCAGAGTGCTCTCCTGGCTGGAGGACTTCCTCAGTCCCTTTCCACTTGATCTTTGGTAATGCCAAACCACCCTGCAAAGAGGCAAAAGAGACTTGTTTGTGCTACTCAATTGCCTTTTGACTCTCACCTTAAGTAGTCTGTGCTGACAAAACTCAGCAACTGTCCTCCTCATCTGATGTTTGGTCATGCTTTGTCTGTGGAGATAATTGTTTTAAAATCTGATATCTAAGGTAGGGAGAATATTTAACCCACAAGATCTTGAAAGCATCTAGATTCTCCAAGATGTCACTGGTAGATGCAACAAAATACCTGAATCCACTGACCCTCCAGTTTGATGCTTTCTACAGTCTGGGCCACGCTATCTGCTTTCAGATTCACTGGCCGTCTAGGAGAAACACAGACATCTATTAAGAACGTTATCAAGGATCTTCCAGTCAATACCTTGAATACTATGACTTACTTTGTCTAGTTCTGTTTTCTGGTTCTGCCTCTGACGTATCATCCGTGATCAGACATCAGATGCAATTTCTACACCTTGAGTGTTACATGGGTCTGAATAAAATACCGAACCAATAAAGCTCTAACAGTCTTACTATTAATATGAGCTTTAACAGTTGGTACTCAAGCTAACCAAAAAAGTTGAATATTGCTATTAGGGGAATTACTCACAGGTTAAAATTAAAATTCACAAGAAACAGGGCCTCCAATTTGATGCTTTCTACAGTATGGGACATGCTATCTGCTATCTGATTAAGTGGCTATCTGACATCTACAAGTCAGAAGGATGTGTGAGGACTCAGTGGAGCACTTACTGTAATGATGTCACAAATCTTATTGTGAGAAAATTACTTAGTAAGCAATGAACAGTACAACTGGTTGTTTTGTTAGAGTGACATAATCATCTGCTATTTCAAGGGCTCTGTACTGTGTAACCTATTGAGACCAAAGATGCAGTGTTTACTTAACTACTCTTGATAAGCAATCTAAGGCAACTTTCAGTTATAAGCAGTGTATCAGTATCAAACACTTCTGAAAAAGTACAGTTAGGTGCTCTCCTTTCTTACATATTCTATGAATATTTTTTTGAAAAACATTGGATTTATCATCGAAGAGAAACAAACAGTGCATACAGAAAATATACAGAACAAGGAACAAAGCTTTGACCACAAATGTATATAATTATACACACTATATACAAAAACAAAAGTTACATTTTTGCCCTAAATCAGTCAAGAAGGAGATGGCCCTAGGGTAGGAAAATGTACAGTTATATCCCCAGATATTCACAAAAAATAAGTTATGCCTCCAGATATTCACGAGAAATAATTTATCTCCCCAGATATTAACAAGAAATAAGTTATGTCCCTAGATATTCACAAGAAAATAATTTATGTCCCAAAATATTCACAAGAAATAAGCAATGTCCCCACAAATTCAAAACAAATAAGTTATGTAGCCATATATTCATAATAAATAAGTGATATACAATAGCTGATGGTCTTAGAATTGACTGACCCTAAACCTTCTTAACAGAGAACAAAAGAAATAAACTTTTATAGAATACAAAGGAGCATTAAACAGCCTAATGAACATATTAAATATTTAAACAGAAGTATTTTTAACTGGATGTCTACAGGTATTATTGGAAATGGCAGAGTTAGAACAGAACCTGTTTTGAGCAGTAGGCATAGAAGCAATGGAAGGAGGTGTGAGTGTTGAAGAACACATTTGTAAAAAAAGAATGTGCGTGTGCACATGCATGCGCGCACACACACATACACACACACACACACACACACACACACACACACACACACATACACACACACACACACACACACACACACACACACACACACACACACACACACACACACATACAGACACACACACACACATAAGCGTGCACGCGTGCACACACAAAACAGCCCCTTTCCCTAACTAATCACACTCACAAGCACTCGTCTATTCACCTACATATGCACACAACCATACAGACACACACATATACATGTGCATGTGTGGACACACTAAACAGCTCCCTTACCCACGTAATCACACTCACAGGCACTCATCCATTTATCTACACACACACACACACACACACACACACACACACACACACACACACACACACACACACACACACACACACTCAAGCACATGCACACACCTAACCCCCCCCCAACAACTACCACTATTCTGGAGAATCTCTTAATCTCTTCCATTTCAGCTTAGTATCATTCTGATTTAGCCTAGCTTGTTTAAGGATTAAAGCTTTACCCATAAAATTTTAGTATTTTATTATAAAAAGGCATGAGATGAGTGTTTTGGAGGTGAGGGGCTTACATCAACCAGACTTCCTAACTTGTATGTCCTTTTAGCTATTGAAGGAACATAAACGTTATAGTAGTTTAAAGATCTTCAGGAATAAAACCTGCACAAGCAAGTCATCCAGTAAAGTGCAGATAGTTTCTGTACAAATAAAACTCCAGAAGAAGAAGCGAAGGTTCGACGAAGAAAAACTTTTCTAATACTTTTTTTACACTTTGATAGCGTCACCCGTTTTTATCAGAAAAAGGTATAATAGAACTTTTTAAATGAGGTTGATTTTCTAAAGAAACTGTTTAGAGAGGGGCTACCCAATTCACTTGGTGGAAAATTTGATCAAGGATGATATTAATAAAATATTCCGCTAACCCTGGATTTACAAGAAGGAGAGATATCAATTTAAAGGGTTTGTTATGTAATCAATGTGCCTATATTCATGACCACAACAATCTTTTATTCCATCTAGAAATTTTAGAGTTAGTACCGGATATATGAGCATTTATATGAGATTTCAAAGGAAAAAGATACCAATGCCTTTTATAAACATTATGAATTTAAAATTTTTAGTTTTGGAACAAGTCAATTGATATGGCTAAAAGCTAAAAATGCCACGAAAATTCCAGGTTTGAATGATGGTATTAGTATAGCCAGTGTTTTAAAATTAAATAGAGAAAAATTATGAGTTTGTCATATATTACTTTTGTACTGTATTTTATTGTTTTGGTGTTTAAAGGTTCAATCATTTTTTTATAATTAAATATGGCTTAATGTTCTAGCATTTAATATTACATATTGGCATCACAGAAAATGCTTGTGAACACAATTTATGAATTATTATTTGCTACACGGATTTAATGTGACAAGCGATTGTATTTATCTATTTATTTATTTATCTGCATATTTAATACATATATTTTAGATTAAATAATTTAACTTATTATTTGTGTAAAGAATTTCACTAGCTTGTTGCTAGATTTGGTGTTACAGAGGACACTGGTGCTTTAAATCTGTAATTATAACAACCGTAATTGCAAATTAATTAATTATGTTGTTAATTCCAAGTGGTATATAACAACTTAGTTTTGGACTGTTTTTTATCTTGATAAAGCCTGGTAGGAACCAGGCGAAAGCGCTTGACTGATTTTTTTACTATTTTAAGGATTAAAAGTTGTTGAATATCTCTAAGCTATTCTGCTCATCATTTCCTTCAGTTGGATACACATTGGATCCTTCGAACCAAGTTTCTTCACCCGTGGAGTTTTATTTTGCTCTGGATTTTGTATTAGCGTGGACTTTTGTTTTTGGTTCTGTACAAATAAATTTACAAATTGTATATTTTATTTATTTTTTTACAAAGAAATGATGTTCATACAAGTCCTTAACATGTCTACCTTGATCTGCTGTCTTTAAATACTCCAAATATGTTGTCCCCAGATAGCAGGCTATAAAACATACATTTTTCAGAAATGCCTTACTAAATAAATACAAAAAAAAGATAAATGGTTTCAACAATTGGCTAAGTAGTAGGTACCATTTCAGTGGGGTCCACTACGTGTCTCCCTGGGACAAAATGATTGACAATCCCACTTGTGATTGCCAAGGATGACCAACACCTCTCATTCAAAGGTCCTCTGCATACTGACTACTGACCAAAGACAAGGCTACCCCTACTGTGCCTTTTTTAGGCAGAGTTCATCTAATGAGCATCCCGACCCAATTAACAAATCATAAATTCGACATCAAGGTGGCTCTTTTCAGTACCAGGAGTCTTAATAAGAAATTGGCTGATTTGGAGGCACTTCTGCATCTGGGATGAGTCTCTGTTTCTGCACTGACTTAGATATTGTTCAAATGCAATGTACCTGGGTCCTGTGTCTACCAAGTCTTCAAGCCGACTGGAAATGGTAGTGGTCTCTCAATTTTTGCCAGGGATTTCATCCATTCCAAAATGATGACCCTCCAATTCAGCTCATTGAACTACAGCTTAAACAAGGTAAATTGGACCTCCATTTTATAACTAGAGGCCCCCCTTCATTATCCTTAAGTTCTTAGCATTCCAGGAAATCATCCTTATTACAGATAGATCTCTAATCCTCGGTGATTTTAAATACCCATCAACAGTCTGAAGTACTTATATGGCTAATGTTAGGCATTCCCACAATGTTTCTTAGATTGGGTGAACAAGAATTCCCTGGATTAAATTGTTTGTAACCACACCATGGGCAGAAATTTCCTGAACCTTGTTATTACAAAATCATCTCAGAGGAGGGCAGAAAGGATTGGGAAGAGAGACTGGATAAGATATGCCTGGCTCCCACATCTGTAACAAACTCTAGAAGGTTTAGGATTTTTGCTTGGAGTATTTGCAGGGGTATTTTTATACCCCAAGCAGACTAAAGCATTTTTCTTCTGGTAGACTGCAAATGTTGGATGTCTAATGGGGAACAAAGACATAACTGGGAACACATCTTTTGGGAGTGTAATGAGTTGGGAGAGTCTACACATTCTCTGCAGACTACTTTGTCAGAAATACTGGGTGAGCAAATTGGTGTATCTAAGGAAATGATTTTTTGAGCTGTGATACAGAACTGGAATTGCCTAGACATATTAAGGCCTTGCTGAGTTTAATTCTGGTGGCTGCCAAAAAAAGCAATTACTAGAAAATGTAAATCAAAGTGTAAACCAACCATCCTAGGAGTAGTGAGTACAGTAACAGAGATAAAAGCACTGGAAGTAGGATCTTTAGAAAAAGATATGAGCAAATTACATAAAAAATATGGGAATTGTGTGAACAATACATGCAACATAATATTTTAGAGGAGGAATGAGGTCTAAGGGAAGGCAGGAAATAAATGAGCTATGTAATGTTCAATTGACAATGACTGTACACAAATTATACATGATGTACAATGTTTGTTTCTGAAAATATGTCAATATGGTTTGTTTTTATTTTTATAAATGTATGATCGCCAATGTCATAACTAATTCAATAAACATGCTTCTTGTTTTAAAAAAAAAGGAACATCATCTCTCATGGTTATCAACACCACCCTTTTTAGAGCCCTGGATTGAAAGGGCTGTCCCCACCAGGACCATATCAATTACAGCCCCTCTGGTGGTCAGTAGATATAAACAAATTGTACAACAAAAGGAAGAGTCTGCTTAAATTACCTTGTAAGGTCAGAATGTCTTATCACAATGAGAATATATAATGCCTCACTAGGAAAGTAAAGGCAATAATTAAGATGATCAAAGCCGCCATGAATATTGGCTCACTCCTGAGGCTAAGGATAACTATAAGTCCTTCTTCAGCTACAACAGAAAATGGAGTACTTCACAACACCACTCAGAACATATCTCTGATGGTACCTCCTATTCAAATCTTAAAGACATTGTTAACATACTGGTTAACAACTTGATAGCAAGTTTCCTTTGTGAAACTAGTATTTCCACCAAAAACATATTAGTGTTCCTATCAGAAGATCAAATGGCCAGATTATCAGAACCAACAAGATCAAAACTTGGAATGTCAAACCGACTTCTCCTCTGGAAGCCGGTATTTTTGGGAGTTGAGTGTTTGCCCTTTCCCCAATGTGTAGTGACCTTGGAGTTGGTATATATATATATATATATATATATATATATATATATATATATATATATATATATATATATATATGTATAGAACAGACAAAAACACTTTGTTTTTGTGATGCCAGCCTCCAGAGGAGAAGCCAGTATGACATTTTGAGATCATCTGACATAGATCCTCACTTCCCCCATACTGTCTCAAAGTATCATATCCGTAAAATGGTTTCCAGGATCAAAATTACTTCTTCAATGGGTCCCAACATAATTCTCATTCTCTTAGAAACAGTGCTAAGCTGGCCCTTTTTGGTCCCCTCCTTATGCTGTTTAACCCAGACCTTGCCATAGGCTATGTTCCTTATCAGTGGCACGCCACAGTCGTAATACCCCTTCATAAAGGTAGCGCTTTCATGCAATCCCAAACAAATCCAAGTCCCTCTCCACCAAATGTAAGCATCCTGTCTGGTGGACCTCAGCCATAAACAAATTGTATAACAAAAGAAGGAAGCTACTGCACGTTAGAGTGAAATCCCATGAAGGGAAGACATCTCTGATCAACATTAGCAGAAAACTACGTTCTCTCATAAAAACATCCAAGGCAAACTTTGAGAGAAAAATCACTAAGGACACTAAAGATAACTACAAAGCCTTCTTCAGCTATGTTAGAAACCTGGGCGGAAACCCTCAGATATGCTCAGAGTTGGTTCACAACAACAAAAAATACACTGAACCCACAGATATTGCTAACATTCTGGCTGACAGGTTCAGTGCAAATTTCGGACCTCCTTCACCCCCAAAAGAAGAAATACTTATCCCAGCTGAATGTAATATCCCTGTCATCTCAGATGTCCAAGTGAGAACCGCCCTAAACAAAGCAAAAAACACAGCATCAATGGGACCTGACGGTATCCCAGGGTGCGTGTTACGTGAACTCCAAGAGGAGCTAAACCCACACATAAAAATGCTATTTAACCTTAGCCTTACTTTGGGATATGTACCTGAACACTGGCGTACAGCAACAGTGGTCCCACTCCACAAGGGGGGGGTGCCTCTACAGACCCTGGAAACTACCGCCCCCTAAGCTTAACTAGCCTGGTCTGCAAAGCTATGGAAAGAATCATTATGGAACTCATAAACAGAGACATAGGAGACCTACAGACACTTGACCCCACCCAGTTTGGCTTTGTAAAGGGCAGATCCTGCCTTTTAAACCTGGTTGACTCACTAGAGCCATTGATGAGGGCAAAGCAGTCCATACAGCATACCTGGACTTGGCTAAGGCCTTCACACAATACCCCACTCAGGCATCATAGATAAGCTAAACAGCTTAAAAGTAAACCCTTATGTCACTAGATGGGTTGCAAACTGGCTAAAGGACAGAACCCATAAAGTTAAAATCGCTGGAGCAATGTCAGACTCAAAGCCAGTCACAAGTGGTGTCCCACAGGGATCTGTCCTGGGACCCCTCTTGTTCGGCATTTATTTCTCAGATGTTAAAGCAAACATGGGAGGGCTGTGGCTGACAAAGTTTGCAGATGACTGCAAACTAGGCGCCATAGTCGATACACCAGCAGACACACACATCCTACGAAAGGCCTCACTGAAATGGACAACTGGTGCCGTAGTCACGGCCTTAAACTAAATGCCAAAAATGTATAGTCATCCCTTTTGGAAAAAACAAAGTACCCACAAATTATCACATAGACAGCAACCCACTGAGTACGGAAAAGTAATCAGAGACCTAGGGACCCAAGTAGACAGTGACCTCTCATTTGACACCCACGTTGCCAAAGTGGTTAGAAAAACATTCTACCTTGCACACCTCATCATGAAGGGATTCACATCCAGATCCAAGGATGTCATTGTACCCCTATATTCCTCCCTCATCAGACCCATGATTGAGTACAATGCCCCATTTGGTATGTACCTCACCCGGCATTTGCAACAGCTGGAGAGACCACAAAAGTACCTCACCAAAAGGATCAAGGGTCTCCAACATATGTCTTATTCTGCAAGACTAAAGAAACTTCAGCTCTATTCAGTAGCATACCGCCTGCTCAGAGGTGATCTCTGCCTGACGTACAAGGCCATGTCCAATCAGGATCTGATGGACATGCTCCACCTCAAAAAATCCAAATCCATCAGGACCACGAGAGCTAAAGACTTAAACCTCGGCACAAGTATGAATAGGACATGCTGGAGGGATAGATTCATAACCCAGAGGCTTCCCATGCTTTGGAACAGGATCCCAGTTCGTATTAGACAGAGCCCCTCACTGACTCTCTTCAAGAGAAATCTTGATGAGTGGATGGGAGATCGTAAGTTTACCCCAGGGGTCAATTCTATTATATAAGGGGACCTTCATTGTGTCACTACTAGACAGAGGCACAGTATTCTAGATTTATTCTGTACATTTTTGTAGCATTTCATGGGGTGACAAAAGCCACATCACTATGGCTAGGCTTACAAATGCCCCAGGGCAGATAGCCTAGTACTATACTATGAAACTATGAAACTATGAGCACTACCAATGAGCCAACCAACATTTATTTATTTAACATTTGTTTAACAGGAAATTCCAACTAGGACAGAGCCCATTTTCAGTGGAGGCCGAGGGAGAAATGCTCCATATGCATGTCTTTGGAATGTGAGAGGAAACCGGAGCACCTGGAGGAAACCCATGTGAATGTAGGAAGGACATGCAGACTCTGTACAGAAGGCACCCCAGCCAAGAATCGAACCAGAGAACCTCTTGCTGTGAGGCAACAATGAAACTACTGCACCACTGTGCCGCCCGTTAAATTATAATAGTTGATAGCTGGGCAGTCTACCTTCAAAAAGTGTCACACCAATGCTATAAGGATACCTTTGATTAATAAAATAAGAAATCAGCCAGAAGCTTATATGAATGAACAAATGGAAACTCTAATTTTAATTATACAATAACAGCTCATTACAATTCAAAACCAAGCACACTGATTGGACAGCCCAACCAGCATGTCTGTTGCAAACTGAGTATAAAGCAATAGAAGAAAAGTCCAACCTCTGAAGTACCATTGAGAGGCTAGACTTTCAGTAGGCATATGCTTAGAGGACAGAGCAAAATTTGAGAAAAATTAGCTACACTGCAAAACTAAAGAAATGTAAATGTACCTGATCTTCTTGTATTTCTGCATTGTTCCTCATAAAATCTCAGCAGTAAAAAAAAAAAATAAAAAGAAAATGCAATGGAGATTTCCTTTTCCTTGTTGCTTCTCCTGCACTGCACCGATGTACAGTGCAAGCTTGGGAACACAAGTCTCACATGCATGTGCAGTACATCAGTAAGAAAGGAAGAATGTGGAGGAACACTATGGCATCCTTATACAAAGACATCATTTAAGAAAGGTAAGCAATTTATTTCTGAAATAATATCATTATTGTACAACAGTAATAATCCACTCCTGTTTGTAGCTATACCAGGATTTACTCATGGTTGGCTTTTTTGCCTTCTCGATCAAACCACACCAACCCTAGGTAAAGCCTGATATACCCACGAATGATCATGAATTATTACATGAAAAAAAAAACAATCTCTGTAATGATGAATGGTGCCAGAACCAAAGTAAAATGCCTCAGAAAATGAATGAACTGGCAACAAAACACAGCTGAACAAAATAAAAGTTGTCAAAGACACTCCGACAATAAAATAAAGGGAGTTTTATTCAGTAAGCTCTTTATAAAATTAATGTATATGTTTTGAAACATTGTCTGAAGAAGCGACTGGTTCACGAAAGCACTTACTGTATAAAATTCCGTTTATTTTATTGTCGGAGTGTCTTTGACGACTTTATTTTGTTCAGCTGTGTTTCGTTGCCAGTTCATTTGTTTTTCTGAATCATGGATTATTGTTTAAAATAACTGCTTATACATACACTACAATATTGCAATTGTACAGAGAAAAAAATATAAAATAAAATGATTTGTACAGATATACTGAATGCTGAAAAACTATCTGCAAATGTTATAATTTCCACTTACCTATTGTAGATAAGTGGAGTTTCAGGAAGAAAACAAAGTGCAAGAAGTCTGTGATCTAAAAATCTTGATTTTATTTCTTCTGAAAGTTAGAGTTTCCTAGCCCCAAGTACAAATAAAAATCACAGATGAAAGGTGAAGAACAGAAGCAGCTATGGAGGTAAGACTTTTTCAAGTCCATATACAGTCTCAAAAAAAAACAAAATTAAGAAAAAGGACGGCAGCAGTTTAGTTCAGTAAAATTCACAAACATTAGATACAATTTTAAGTCCAAGTTAGAGTTTCCTAACCCCCCAGTACAAATTACACTCCCAGGCATAAAGTAAGAAAAAAGCTAGTAGCAGCTCTTGTCTGGTGCACTTCATGGAAGATGGATAGATTTCAAACACGATCTTACTTTACATTTAAAATGACTGCTAGAATGTACAAGCAGTAAACAGTTCCATGTTTTTAAAGAAAATAGTTATCAATTCCACACTTCTAATGAAATACACAGCTATGTACATTTTTACATCTAAGAATACATATATAATCCTAGCACAATTATGGTAAACTCCTGTATTACGAGAGAGATTACTTTCGTTTTGCTTGTCATGAAGCCATACACACAATCCCCAGTTCTGCATCACCAAAATGTTATTCTTGATCAAAATATTGAGTTCGAAATGGGACTGAAAGAAACCAGATGTGCAGAGACCACATCACAAAATATAATGCCAACATATAAATAAGATACAATTAAGATATATTAGCATAAATCAGAAAATTTTAATTAGAGATTATAATACTGGAAAATAAGCCACACTTTTGAAGCCTGTGTCCTATGCGTGTGGTACTGACGTAATATATGGTACCTGGAGAAGGTGAAATCTATTAAGACGCAATCAGTAAGAGGAAACCTGCATCTAGTCAATGAACATTGCTGAGTCTGAAAGAACCTCTTCATTTACAAAATGATACTATGGAAATGATCGCTGACATGACTTACCCTGTCAGAGCAGCACACTCACAACATCGCAATCCTGAGATGAGATTACATATGGCTGGAATGGTTAGAAAAGGACTAGCAGGAAATGACTGACCAGTTTCACATCCCAGGAAAAATATAACACCCCTGTTGGTTAACCATGGCCAGTTCTAGCCATGGTAACTGGATAGTTTTGCATTCCAGCAGAGTGACAGATCAGAAGTTTAACCACTGAGGGATGGATGAGAACAGCCAAACAGCACCAGTGACCGCCACAGATGGCACAGTCTCTCCAGTGGACAGCAACACAAAAGACCTGCCCTCTTCACTGTTTCAAGCCTATTGGACCCTCAAGGATGTCATTCTGAGTGCCTCAGAGGTTTCCCACAGAGGCTAAATACAGAAAAGGATGACAGTATGTTTTTGATAAAGAAACAGTACAAATGGTACCAAAAGTGAGCACAGACAAAATTACCAGCAGTAATTAAGCAATGTAAAATAATTCTGTATGACAGAGCTTTGTCCTTCAGACCATTATTAATGGATTTACTGCACATCCATAAGTCAAATAGCATCAGAAATACTCGGTCCAGGGATCTAAACCTCTTCTGCAACACTAGCAGAATGGTTTGGAGGGACAGGTATATCTCGCAGAGAATACCGCTGCTCTAGAACAGACTCCGCAGTCACATAAAACAAAATTCTTCCCTGCCCATATTCAAATGCAATTTGGATTTATGAATGCGAAACAGAATGCACCCCAGCACGTCCCCTTTACTACTAGTGGACAGAGACCAGCTGCTAAATATTTTATCCCATGCATGGGTCCCTTCAAATTACATATGGTGTCATCCCAGATATTCTTACTGGGCTAATATATAATTATCAACAATGGGATGGGTAAGGCCAAGCTATAACCAAATGGGACAAGTTAATTCAAACAGAAAAAAAGAAATTGGCCAGGCATGAAATGGTCCACAAGCGCATTAGTGTGGTACTTACCTTTGAACCCAGGAACCTATGTAAAAAAAACAACAAAGATTAAAAGACAAATTCTACGGACAATAATGCTGACAATAACTGAATGATAAATGAATTTCAAGATGTAATCTGAAATATATATACATACATATATATATATATATATATATATATATATATATATATATATATATATATATATATATATATATAGGTAGATATAGATACACAGTATGTACACAGATCTATATATATATATATATATATATATATATACACACACACACACACACACACACACACACACACACACACACACACACACACACACACACACACATAAGGAGCAATCTCTGCTTCTATCTTGCTGTCCTATTAACCTTTTGTGATAATGTGAGAGGGTAAGAGCTAAGAATCTGCCAAGTCTTGAGAAACTCGTATTCCCTTTTTGCTATCTGTATAATGTATATTATAGTTTTAATATGGATATAATATGTATCTGCTTTTAACTTTGCATTGCTTGATGAATCCACCTACCTAGTTACTACATAATAAATATAGAAATAAATACATTCTCTCTGTAGTTCTTTGTATTTTTTATGATCTTTCAACATACTGCATTTTCAAGAGCATTAGACTGTTTTTATATTACTGGCTTAACCATTGTTCTCTGAGCTGTCACGTATTTCTACAAACAGGCATTTAGATAAAACATCTGGAACACCATGTGTCTGATTCTGGAAGGTTACCATGAGAAATACACAATGTAAACTTTTCTGATTCACAGCCAGCCATAGCATGGTGCTGTAATATGAAGCTATGCTGTACTGCAGGAGACTGTCTCTGTGGCTCAGCTAAATTCTAATAAGGCATTTTGGTAGACATGCATATGCTAGTTAGCCATGCACTTGCCCCAGGAACTGTCTGTGTTAAGGCATTTATGCATGAATTAACACTGCTGCTCACACAGCTGCTTGTGTTCATCCATTGTGGTAGAGGTAAGCGTCAGGGAGTTTAGTGGACGATTAATGTCGGAATGTGTCTGTACATGTGTGTGTATATCTGCGGCTACATGTGTGACTGTACGTGCAAGTATTTGTCTGATTGAAAGCTTGCAGTGGGGGTCAGTTAGAAGACAGGGTAGGTTTGTGTGTGTGTGTGTGTGTGTGTGTGTGTGTGTGTGTGTGTGTGTGTGTGTGCGTGCGTGCGTGCGTGTGTGTGTGTGTGTGTGTGTGTGTGTGTGTGTGTGTGGCTTGGAGGGTTGGAGGGGACTGTCTTACCTCCAGACTCCCCTACATTAATAAGCAAATCCTGCAAATAGTGTATTGGGGGAGTAGACACTACAGATAAGCCTAACGATGTAGATCAGGGGGAAACACTGGACAGCAAGGATAATTCTAAACACATGGGTTACAAAGACTACTAGACACCATGGATACATCCCTGGATACACTGTTAACAATGTACTTCAAAGGCACTTAAACAAGATCTGGGTAGCAGGAAAACTATCCACCAGGGATAAATCTTCACTGTTGTGTCTTAACAGTACTCAGACAAGATGTGGGTGGAATGGGAACATTAGCCACCAGCTATCACATTAAATAACGTGCCCTATTAGCACTTACAAAAGATATGGATAGGGAAGCATTAGACATCAGAGAGAAATAACACCACCAACCAGGAAATTGCTTCACCACAAAAATGAACCACACAGCAACAGCCACTGAAAAAATAATTTATTCCTCTAGCATCTCGGCAACAGTAAGCCTTCAAGGAGCCTCTTCATAACATGCCTTAAAGGCACTTATTTAAAAAAATGTTATTTTGATTGAGGGAAACATTAAATACCTGGGTGATTCTAAATACTAAAAAAAAAAAAAAAGAACAGACTCAAGCTCTGCAACGTCACACGGTGACCTTAGTCCTCTTTGCCACCACTAGACACTGCAGACGATGTGACATGAAAGTTTACAAACCCTGCACTCCTTACACATAAAACAGCAGCGTTAACCCACTACACTAATTAATTTGATAATATTTTGATAATATACATATTTTTTACCCAATACGAAGTATGAAGTTCTAATGTCTGTTATGATGCAGTGATTGCAACAGCCCATGAGTCATGAGGGACAGTGGGGGGATGTTTCAGTAAAAAGCCAGGAGATAAACTAGATGACCCCATGCAGATTATGTAAACTACTGACGGAACTTACTTAAAATATTAATAGAACTACAGCTCTAGCATACAGTATAATGTATGGCATTATTAACAGAATGTAAGGATACGTGACGTATGATGGCAGTGACAAAACTATAAGAAGAAACATTAGGGATGTTATCTCATCTCTTGGACAGGTAAGGGCTATGTGTGTGTGTGGGTCGTGTACATTGTGTGTGTATGTGTGTGTGCATGTGTGTGAATGTGCACTATGCTTGTGTGCATGCACGTATGTGCATATATATGTGTGTGTGTGTGTGTGTGTGTGTGTGTGTGTGTGTGTGTGTGTGTGTGTGTGTGTGTGTTACGTACTATGTGTGTGTTACGTACTATGTGTGTATATGTGTGTGAGTGTGAATGTGCACTACGTTTGAATGCATGTGCATATGTGTGTGTGTGTGTGTGTGTGTGTGTGTGTGTGTGTGTGTGTGTGTGTGTGTGTGTGTGTGTGTGTGTGCATGTATGTATATATGCCTTACTTGCCTGTATGTGTGTGGGAGACTGAATGGGGGTAGGTACCTGTACCAATGCAGGGGCCAACAGTGTTAACTACCACAAGAAGGAATAGATTTTCACTTACAGTATTTAATGGCAATCCAGTGACATGCAAGTTAGCAGATTATAAAGTCATTTTTGTGATTGCACCTAATGTAGCTATTAGTCACAAAATTTACGCATCTGAGAAACAGACCCTTCTTACTGCAGCCCTTACTGTGAGCACTGTGGTTCTTTTGGAATCCCTGAGTTATTTACTTATTTTATTTATTTATTTCCAGTTTGATTACCGAGGAGGTCCACTGGGCTCAAGGAGCCCGTTTTCAGTGGAGGCCCAGGGAGAAAAGCTCCATATTACATACTAGTAAACAAAAGTAGAATTATATAATGTAATGTAGTAATGTACGAATGCAAAATAGAAGAAAATTCATTTCATATTTACATAGTTGATTGGAGAACCATTTGTACAGCATTTTAGTGGCAACAGATAATGTTTACATAGTTATAAAAGTTAACAATTGTAGATAAACTGTAAGTAGTTATAAACTAATAATTGAAAGTTTGTAGTAAATATAAGTTTAGTAGAATAGGCAGAAATAAAGGTGGAAAGTACACTATTAGCTGTGCATAAATTAATGTTTCTGGTGTATTCAGAGAGAGGTAGTTGAACAGTTGAAAAAGTGGAGTGCAAACATGGCAGATTTGATTGTCATATTTAGACAGCATCAGCTGTTACATGTAGGTAGTAAAGAAAATGATTCCCAGTTGGGAGGGGAGGATGGAGATAGAAAACTAAGTACAGTATTTACAATATATACATTTAAGGTATTAATGTAACATTATTAATGTAATATTACCTTAGATTCAGAGAGAGGCAGCTATTTAGGAGGACGTTAGATTTGGAGTGTGGCAGTTGTTAGGAGACAGCTTGGAGTAGAGGTGCATGTAGAGGAGGGACATGTTGAAGTACAAGTAGAAGAGTCTTTGCAGGCTAGGTAGGTAAAATGCAGGTTAGGTAGGTAGAGCGCAATTACATTTCCAATTACGGGAGAGGTAGGAATGAAGCTGGATTTTAAAGTATTCATAGTTTTCAGAGTCTTAGAGAGGATGGGAGAGAGTTCCATTTTTTGGCTAAGGAAGAGGACAGGAGAAGATGACCAGTGGGACATTTTGGTTTGTACACAGAAAGAAGATTTTGGTAGGCAGATCTTAGGGCTCTGTGAGGGGTGTAAAATGGTGAGGTATTTGTTAGAGCACGGCATGAAGTTGGTTTGAAAATTAATTTGTGGGCAGTAGTGAGTTGGAGGTAGTCAAGGTGGTTGGGAAGTTCTAGCCACTTTAGCAGGTGGAGAGATGTACAGTGGTGGGAGGAGTAGTTAGATTTAGTTGCAAACTTAGAGATTTTGTTGTAACAGGTTTCTAGTTTTGAAGAGATGGTGGAAGATAGGTTGGTTAGTAGGGGTGCACCGTAGAGTAGTGATTGTAGTAAGTAGGTAGTGGTGAGAGTTTGTCTAGTAGAAGGAGAGAAAGTGGGAGTGTCTATATAGCAAGCCAAGTTTCTGATGTGTTTTTTTTTAATGTTTAGTTGAATATGTGTATCAAATGTCAGGTGTTCATCAATAGTAACCCCAAGAAATTTAGCAAAAGGGACCACTTCTATGGAGGAGTTGGTACGGCTGATAATACTGAAAGAATGTTTGTCTATGGGGAGGGTTCTTGAGGGAGGGAAAAGTAGGATTTTGGATTTGTTGGCATTTAGGGAGAGGTGGTTTTGAAGCATCCAGTTCTCGGTAGTTGAAAAGGCCAGTTAAGTTTTTGCTTGGAGCTCAGGGAGATTAAGAGCAGAGCATACTAATGTAGAGTTGTCTGCATATTGCACTATTTTAGTGTTAGGAATGGCAGCATGGAAATCATTAATAGATACATTAAAGAGCATTGGGCCGAGTATAGATCCCTGAGGCACCCCGGTTGGTGTAGGTAGGAAGGCTGAGGTGCCAATTTGCCATTTCACGGCCTGGGATCTATCAGAGAGGTAGCTGTTGAACCAGGTTAGGGCATTTTGAGAGAGATTAAGGTTAGAAAGATGATTCAGAAGGTGGGTATGGGAGACAGTGTCGAATGCTTTGGAAAGATCTAGAAGGACTGTGGATATAATTTCTCCAGAGTCACGGGCATGGTTTACTATGTCTAAGAAAGAGAGGAGAGCAGTTATTGTACTATGTCCAGGACGAAAATCGTGTTGTGTAGGGGTGAGGAGGTGATTATCAGTAAGGTAAGGCATGAGCTGGAGGTGGAGGCATTTTTCAAGTATTTTTGAGATTGGAGAGAGAATGCCTATTGGACAGAAGTTTGAGATGGTATTATTTTTGCCTCCTTTGTGGAGGGGTAGGGTAAAGGCTGCATGCCACAGTTTGGTGACATAACATTCCTGTATGGATCTATTGATGAGAATGCTGATGGGGATGTTGATACCATTTGCTGCAAGTTTTAGAAAGAGTGAGGGGATATTGTTAGGGGCGGTGGAGCATGGCTTAAGTTTGGAGAGAAGTTTTTTTACGTAAGAGGTGGAGAGGGGGTTTAGATGAAATATGGGGGTGTTGGGAATGGAAGGTTGGGTAGAGGTGGATGAAGTGGGTTTGAGGAGATGTGATTGGGGAAGGCCTTGGTGAGTTCAGCTATAGAGTTGGTAAAGAAGGAGTTGAATAGGGTGACTATTTCTGTGTCAGTTTTACTGGTGTCAGGACAAGGATTGCTTTTGGTTCCTGGATTCAGAAGAGAGTTGATGGAGGTCCAGAATTGTTTAGGGTTTTTGGAATGGTTAGACTGGAGTTTAGTGTAGTAAGACTTTTTATCTGTTATAATATGTTTTTTAGCTAGGTTGCGGAGTTGCTTATATTTAAGAAGGGTATCAGGGTGTTTATTTTGGTGATATAGTTTCCAGGTATTGTCTCTTTGCTGCATAAGTGTTTTAGTATCTTTAGATAGCCAAGGGGCAGGGTTGGATTTTATTTGTTTAGTTCTTGGTGTGGCTTGGGAGTTTAGGATATCTAAGAAGGTTGTATTGAAGAAATCTACAGCATTATCTAGGGGAAGAATTTTTACATTGTCCCAGTTTGTTAGTTTGAGGATGTTGTAGAAAGTTGTAGGGTTAAAGTTTGTGAGGTTACGAGTATGGGTGTATTGGTGTGGGTGAGGGGAGGAGTGGGTTGCTTGATGGATGAAAGCTGGGTATTGGTCACTCATGGTGTCTGGTAGGGTACGTGAGTGTAAGATCTTATTTGGATGGGAGACTAGGATCCAGTCCAGAGTGGAACCTGGGGGGTTGTTTCTATCAGGTCTGATAATGCCATTTGTTAGTTGGGTGAAATTAAATAGATTGATAGATATGGAGGGATTGCTGGTATTGATTCTGTTCCAGTCAATGTTCACATTGCCTAATATATATGTCTCAAGCTTAATATTAGTTGAGGCCCATAGAAGGATTTCTTCATGAGTGGTGGTGTTGTTTCCAGGGGGGCTATATAGGGCCATAAGACAAATACTTTTCTAGTTATTCATTTTGAGTATCCCTATGACTAGTTCTGCATTGTTGAATTGAGGAATGGGTTTTGGTAAGGAGTGATGGAGAGTAGGCATGAGTAAATTAAGGCTATTCCTCCTCTTTTTTTGTTTAGGCGGTCACATCTGAGAGCCTGAAAGCCAGGGGTAAGGATTTCAGAGTCAGTAATGTGGGGCTTTAGCCATGTCTCAGAGACTGCTACTATATCTGGTAGGGTGTGGTATAGCCAAACATGGAAGATGGCTGTTTTGTTTTTTAAACTCTGGGTGTTTATGGTAAGAAGTTTGAGGTATTTGTGGTTAGTAATATTGCTTGTGACAGTGGGAGTGGGATTGGTAATAGTGTTCCCTCCAGGGTTAGGGTGAATATCTCCTGCTAGGGAAAGGCAGTCAGAGGAGGGGAACAGGGCCTTTGATTTGCTCCTAGTGGACTGTGGGAGGTACAATAATGCTTTGGGTGAGTGATACTTAAGTGAGGAGGATATAAGTTTTAGTTTGAAGTAGCGGAGTGGGTTTGGTTGAACTAGAAAGGAGGATATATTGTGAAAGTGAGATCTGACAGGGTGGGGATAGGGAGGAGGAGGAGTGGAGGGGGGATCGGAAAGAGGATGGGAGTTTGCAACAGGAATAGGAGGTAGCATGGAATAGAGGAATTAGGAACAACAAGCTTTAACAGGGGATGAGAAGGTCTGTAAAAGAGGTGAAGCCATAGTTGATTGGAGTAAATTAAATATGAAGGAAGTAGCAGGAAGGTAGAGGGTGTTTGAGAGTGAGAGAGGGAGGGGTATAGCTGTGAGAACAGGAAGTTATGGGGTGGGATAGGGAGGGGTTAGTTAATTGGGGGGCTGGGAGGGGAGGGGGTGTTATTGGATTGGCTGAGAGGGAAGGGGAGGAGACAGTAGGTAAGAATAAATGTAGGAGTAGTGGGGGCAGGTGAGAATTGGGGGCAGGTTAGGGGAGCGGAGTGAGCCCGCAGGGCGAATGGTGCTGGTAGAACCAAGATGGGGAAAGGCACAGCCGCCAGAACCAATCAGTGACACAGTAGCTCACTTTCACTCTGAGCTACTGGGATAGCAGGTAAGTGTCAGCTAGGAGTTTGGCAGCAATCAGGAACTAATAAGAGGGATAAAACATTTATTAATGGAGGCTTTAGTATAAGGCAAGAAACTAAGGACTACCTTTACAAAGCTCGAAAGCTGTTTGGGTGAAACATGGGGAAATAGGTGGGATAATATGAACCTATACTGCCACCTAGTTCTTCTCTGTAATCCATTTTGTATGGGAAGCCATCACAAAGGCCAAATCAAGCCATCTTACCACCCCAGAAAAATATACTGAATATGAGACTAACACTGATTTAGTAATGAGACAGAAACAATAATCATCTAAAAAGGACCTAACTTTGTAGATATTGCTCAGCTATGCTTGAGTTTTCATTTCACAGATTTATTTATAGTTATTTATTTATTTATTTAGATTGGATTATTGGAAAATCTGACTAGGTAGAAGCCCATTTTCAGTGGAGGCCTGGGAGAAAAGCTCCAAACTATTACAAAACTAATAAAAAACAAAAATTAAGACAATACGTTTGCAATCTTCAAAAAATAAAACAAAAAGGATATGTAGTTTAAATAATTATACCAAATTAGACACAATATAAAAATTATTGGTTAAGAATCGATACAAGGTATATGACAATCATTTAATATTTAGAGAAACTTTAGACAGTTTGTAGAGAAATTAAAGGTAAGTTAATCTAACACAAATAGGAAATGCAATTTGAAGTGAGGGAAAACATGCCTATTGTATAGTCAGAGAGAAAGTCAGGAGGAGAATTAGACAGTAGTAAGGAAGTAAGTGAAGACGGGAGAGTAAGGAGGTATAAGGAATTTAAAGGTACTTGTTCACATATAGGGGTATAGTTTATCCTGCGTATTCAGCAAGAACAGAGCCAGAATTTTAGCTAGGATGTCTTTCAGAGTGGTTTTGAAACATGGGATGAAGGAGGGCATAGACCTGATGGATACAGGTAAGGAGTTCCAGGCCTCAGATCCAAAGGAGTCTTCTTGTGCATCCTTTTGTCTTCTAGTGTTACTCTATTGCTGAGACAGATGTCTAGTAAACCAACTAACAATAATTTTTAAATGTCTAGGGAGCCCATTGGCTGTTATTTTTAAATGTCTAGTCAGCCCATTGGCTGTTATTTTTAAATGTCCAGGGAGCCCATTGGCTGCTATTTTTAAATGTCTAGTCAGCCCATTGGCTGTTATTTTTAAATGTCTAGGGAGCCCATCGGCTGTTATTTTTAAATGTCTAGTCAGCCCATTGGCTGTTAATTTTAAATGTCTAGGGAGCCCATTGGCTGTTATTTTTAAATGTTTAGTCAGCCCATTGGCTGTTATTTTTAAATGTCTAGGGAGCCCATTGGCTGTTATTTTTAAATGTCTAGTCAGCCCATTGGCTGTTATTTTTAAATGTCTAGGGAGCCCATTGGCTGTTATTTTTAAATGTCTAGTCAGCCCATTGGCTGTTATTTTAAAATGTCTAGGGAGCCCATTGGTTGTTATTTTTTAACAATCTAGGCATTATCGTAGTCTGTAAAACCAGCAGTGAAGACTTTATTGGACCTTCCCAACTTTTCCAAGCCACAGGAAAGCATCTTGACCCTCTGTGCAAAAATGTTACAGTTTTCATGTCATCTTGAGTAAAATGACATGCTATTCTATAAGGTCTACTGTTTTGATTTTCAAGATGTTGTTATCTTTTCTGAAAAAGGCTGCTTGCTTTTTTTTTGTTCAAAATAGCTATTTTTCCATGTCTTATGGGTCTGTTTTCCCCTAATACTTATCATTTTATTGGGCTCCTCTTTTCTTCTGCTTGCATTTATACTAAAAGGTAATGTAATTAATACATTTCGGCACTGATTTCCTCATTGAACAGCACAGCTTCATGTGATAATTCTTCATCAGTTCTGTTTGCACAAACACATAATGCATCATTTGCTTGTTAGACAATGGGTACATTGCAGTTTATACACTGTTACTTCTTATCACTCAATAACAATGAAACAGGAAAGCTGATAATGCAAATCATTGACTTAAAATAAGAACAATGAGCATTTTTTCAGGGGGGACACACCTTCTGCACCAACTCCATATCCCCAAACTGGATCCAGCACTAGGCAACATAGACAGCTGCCTAGGGGCCCACTGGCTTTGGGGGGGGGGGTTGGCCAGGTAGCTGCCACAATAATTAACTTTTAATTAAAACAATTTTAAAAAAAATTACCTTTTATCTTTAAGGATGCACTCTGCATCTGTGCATGTGATTTCTGCTTCAGTGACATACTCTGCATCTATGCATGCATTTTAGTATGATTTAAATACTGGAACATTCACTTTCCTGCTGCTGCCTTTCATACAGACTTTAAACATTGAGAGCTACTGCTTGCTGCCATAAAAAGGACAAGAGAATGACTGCCTGTTGCTCTGAGAGAGAAGACTGAGCCCATTCCTTTTGTAGGTGTATATGTGTGTTTGTGCCATGAGAGACAAGCAAGCCTGTTCCTTGTGTGTGTGTGTGTGTGTGTGTATGTGTGTGTGTGTGTGTGTGTGTGTGTGTGTGTGTGTGTGTGTGTGTGTGTGTGTGTGTGTGTGTGTGTGTGTGTGTGCCATGACAGAGATGAGTGAGCCCATTCTGTGTGTTTGTGTGTGCATGCGCGTGCAAGCCCGCACCATGAGAGACATCAGCAAGCCAATTTCACGTGTGTGTGTGTGTGTGTGTGTGTGTGTGTGTGTGTGTGTGTGTGTGTGTGTGTGTGTGTGTGTGTGTGTGTGTGTGTGTGTGTGTGTGTGTGTGCCATGACAGATAAGTGAGCCCATTCCATGTGTGAATAAACAAAAGAATAACTGTAGCCGAACTTACACGAACCAACAAAGTTTATTAAATTTGTTGGTTCGTGTAAGTTCGGCTACAGTTATTCTTTTGTTTATTCATATATTTTTTCTGTGCCTTACTGCACCCGAAGTCGTTTTTGTTTCTTTCCATTCCATGTTTGTGTGTGTGTGTGTGTGTATGTGTGTGTGTGTGTGTGTGTGTGTGTGTGTGTGTGTGTGTGTGTGTGTGTGTGTGTGTGACTGCCATGACAGAGATGAGTGAGCCCATTCCATGTGTGTGTGTGTGTGTGTGTGTGTGTGTGTGTGTGTGTGTGTGTGTGTGTGTGTGTGTCATGAGAGAGACAGGTGAGCTTGTTCCGTGTGAGTGTGTCTATGTAAAATGCCCAAGTTATGGATGGCAGGTTAGTTAATTAACTTGTTCAAGCTCAAACCCTGTATGTTGGTTACAAGAGACAAGAACCTGAATCCTCTACACCAACCACCAGACTGCAGACATAGTCATCAGGAGTGCATTTTCAAGGAATTGTGAGTTTCAAGGGAAGAGAAGCTTACCGTTCTTATTGCAAAGTCTGTTTTCAATGTGCAACTGTTTTGTTTAGCAAATGGCTGTCAGTGTTTGTGCTAGAGACAGTGAAAGCAGTGTCACTAGCACAAAAGGATATACTTGGTTTTGGTGCAGAAGGATGTGGGTTCTACTCCCACACCATGTAAATGTTTTGCTGATACAATGGTGCACTTTAATGGGAGTGGGGTGGGGTGCGAGTTCTGCACTCCTGAGTGTGCTTTCTTTTTGGATGAGATGCACAGTATCTTTGAAACTTTTGTTGGGTTCCCATCCATTCCCTATTGCAATATTACCATTTTACCAATTTCTTTTAATGTAACATAGGCAATTTATTCTTCAAAGGTAGCAGGCACTAAATTTGTAGATGAAACAGACCAGTTGTTTTACATTAAGAAGGTTTGTGGTCTGCACTGTTGTGGTAGGACAAGTAGCTTATATCCTTCAAAGTTGGGAACTGCTGACTGAAAGCTCAGTGTCTGTTATTCTAAAAGTGTACTAGTTCTGGTTTAAGTACTTGGGCTTCAGGCCAGTCATTTTACATTAAGAAGGTCTGTGGTCTGCACTCTTGTGGGAGAAGAGGCTGGACTCTACCTTTCTGAGCTGGGAATTTCTGGTTAGAGGCTTACAGTGCCTGCATATTTGAACAGTTTCTTACTGAAACTGGTGTGCCTTGTTTGCTGTTGGATAAACTAGACTCAGGCCTGCTGAATCTAGCTTTGTTTGCATAACTTGTGCACTAATCCAGGTCTTCTTTTTTTGGAGAAGGTTTCCCTGCACCCCAGTGGCAGGAGTGTGCAGTTAGAACTTGTCTGATTGAAGACTACAGGAGGAGGGCTCAGTTTTGAGATTTTTTTACTGGTTAATTCGGTAATTTGTTTAAAAGCCTTTTCTGATTGCTTGTAGTCATCTAAAGCTGTTTTAAGTGTATTTTTTACTGTTTTTGCCTTATCTTTTAAAAAAAAAATGTTCCTTGTTTCCCACCTTTCTAAGCTAGTACAGTCCACTTTTCAGGCTAGTGCTGAATTCAGGGCTGTGTTACAATTTTCTGAGAGTTGCCCATACCTTACATGGATAGAGGGAGGTTTCTCTGTTCACCTGTGAGAGAGGGAGCTTTGAGCAGCCATCTGTCCCTGGAGGAGTGGTTCCAGCCCAGAAGTTAGTAGTTTATAGGCCATTTTGGGCTAATTTCTATCTCTTTCATTTCCCTGCTGTAAAAACCGCGTTTTCACAGTTTTGCATGTCCGGGCAGTGCCGGTTAGCTAGGGCTAAATTTATCCCGGCTTCACCAAGTCTCCTCTTCAGTTATTGGCTTGAAAGTGGTCTAACTCTCAACCTAAGCACTTAAAAAGCATCCTACAGTCCAGCACTTGCTCAGACCTAATAGCAAGCACTAATATACCCCGACACTTGATTGCCCAGCAGGGCAAGGCTCATTACTCACCCCTCACCAACCAAGCGACTAAGCAGCTCACCCTACTATTCAGGCATGACCAAAGGGCAGTTTCAGGTATACTCTCCAGTCAGGCTAGTGAATATGGGTATCCTGAGGCAATGTTCCAACTGCCTCATGTACACAGACAACCCTCTCCTACTACCATAAAACATTAACATATGCAAGAGATGCAATTATATAGCTAAATTGGAGGCTAAGCTCTCTCCACCCAAGACTGGAACAGGCAGTCATGAGGAGAAGGTTAACACTTGCACCACACCTCCAGCCTCACACAGACATACTAAACCAGCACTGGCAAAAAATACACATAAATACACAAAATCATACTCAGAGGCTCTAAATAAAAACCTGCAAAAGCAGCAGTGACCTCCAAAGCACACACCTAAAAAACCTGTACCTCCCATCACAAACCAGACAACACATAAAACACAAAATCAGTGTGCCGCACAATCACAGCCCTTAAGGCAAAATAACACACTAGTAATAGGCGACTCTATAGTCAGGCACACTGACATCCCATTCACTAGGCTGGACAAGGAGAAGGTTACTGTTAGCTGCCTGTCGGGAGCCAGAATCCGCCACATAACACAAGCACTCAGGTCACTCCAGAACAAGTACAAATATGTCATTGTTCATGTTGGTGTGAATGACCTGAGATGTACCTCCCTGGACTACATGAAAAGAGACATGGAAGAGCTCTCTGATCCTGTAGCCCAGGTGGGTATGACCCTGACCCTGAGTAGCATTCTGCCCTCACCAAGAATGATACCACAGTATAAAGAAAAAATGATCAATTTCAACAATTGGCTAAGCTTCTGGTGTCATTCAAAGGGGATCCAGTGTCTGTCAGCCTGGGACGACATGCTCGACAAGCTTCATTGCTTCACAAGAGATGGCTTGCACCTGTCACCCCTAGGCTTTTGAATACTGGCCAAGGCTCTTGCTGCCTCCATAGTGCCTTTTTTTGGCAAGGCTCAAAAGTCAAACCCACCTCCGTAAAGAGCACAAATAAAAAAAATGAGGGTTATGCTACTCAATGCCAGGAGTTTAAATCTCAAAATGCACATGCTTGAAGCACTCCTCAGTATGGAGAACGTCGACATCTGTGCAGTAACTGAAACCTGGTTCAAGGCTCCGCAGACTACCCCAGCACTACCGGGCTACAACTCATACCACACATTTCGGCCACAGAACATGGACCGAAACACAAAAGGAGGGGTTTATCCATATTTATCAAGGATATCTACACATCCAGGTTAGTGGCGCAGCATGATACCTCCGAGATCATCCATGTGCAACTAACATCGGGCAAATCTGCAATGCAAATTGTGGCCTGCTACAGATCACCCTCCATGACCCAGGACCACCACTACGTCTTTCTGGAGACACTGGAAAACATGAAGGTCCTACCAAACACCCTGATATTGGGCGATTTCAATTACCCTACTGTTAACTGGGAAAACTACTCAAGTACAAACTCCCAGGTCCAGCCCTTCCTGGAATTTATCAACTCAAATGCCCTGGATCAGCTGGTAAACTCCCCTACCAGAGGTGAAAACATATTGGACCTGGTCATCACCAACATGGGCAACAGGTGTTCCACACTGGAGGTCAACCCATCACTGGTTAGATCAGACCATAAACTAATCACTCTGGATGTCCACACCACACGACCACCTCCAACCAAGGAAACCACAGTGAAAAACTTTTCTATAGCAAACTTCACCTTACTTAAGACAGAGGTGGTAAGTTTCACAGCCCCCATGCTAAAGGATAACAGTGTCCAAGATGCAGGAACCTTTACAAATGCACTCTATGAGCATCTACAAGGATGCATGGATCATGCCATCCCTAGCAAAACCAAGACTCACTCCCCTAAGAGAAGGAAACCAGTCTGGTGGACCCCTGCCATAAACAGGTTATACGATAGAAGGAGGAAACTAGTTCAGATAAAAAAGCAAATCCCAAGAAGGAAAGACATCCTTGATCAGTATCAGTAAGAAACTAAGGTCCCTCATAAAATCCTCCAAGGTTAACCTTGAAAGAAAAACAGCCAAGGATTCGAATGATAACCACAAAGCCTTCTTTAGCTATGTCAAGAATCTAAGTGGCAACTCGCAGATATGCTCTGAACTAGTGCAAAATAGCACAAAATATACTGAACCCACTGATACTGCCAACATCCTGGCAGATAGAGTCAGTGCAAACTTCACACCCCCTCACCCCCAAAAGGGCCCACAGCAATACCAGAAAAGTGGAGTGTCCGGAAATCACAGATGCACAGGTGAAAACAGCCCTTTCAAAAGCCAAAAGCACAGCATTAATGGGGCCAGACGGAGTCCCAGGCTGCATGTTGCACGAACTACAGAATGAAATAACCCTAAACACACTGTTCAACCTCAGCCTCTCCACAGGCTACGTGCCCATAGAATGGTGCACAGCAATGGTTATTCCACTCCACAAAGGAGGGGTCACAACTGACCCTGGTAACTATCACCCCATAAGCCTGACTAGCCTGGTCTGCAAGGCTATGGAGCGCATCATCATGGAACTCATTAACAAAGACATTGGGAACCTCCAAACACTTGACCCAACTCAGTTTGTCTTTGTTAAGGGCAGATCATGCCTACTAAACCTGGTTGACTTCTTTGAGACAGTCACCAAGGCCATAGATGAGGGGAAGGTAGTTCACACAGTCTACCATGACCTCACCAAGGCTTTTGACACCATTCCCCACTCGAGAATTATAGAAAAACTCACCAGCCTGAACATAAACCCCTATGTCATGAGATGGGTTGCCAACTGGCTTACAGACAGAACTCACACGGTAAGAATAGTGGGCTCCAGGTCTGACTCTAAACCAGTCACAAGTGGTTCCCACAAGGCTCGGTCCTGGGACCCCTACTGTTTGGCATATACTTCTCAGAAGTACAGGCAAACACAGGAGGACTATGGCTAACCAAGTTCGACAATGACTGCAAACTGGGAGCCATAATTGACTCTCTGACTGATACGGCCATTCTCCAAAAGGGCCTTACTGAGACGGACACCTGGTGTCAAAGTCATGGTCTCAAGCTAAATGCCAAAAAATGCATAGTCATCCCGTTTGGGAAAAACAAAACACTATGAATTACCACATAGGTGGCGGCCCCCTTAATAGAGAAGAGGTAATAAGAAGTCTGGGGACCCAGGTAGATAGTAATCTCTCCTTTGACAATTATATTGCCAAAGTAGTTAGGAAATCCTTCTATGTAGCCCATATAATTACTAAAGGGTTCACATCTAGAAATAAAGAGGTTATAGTGCCCCTCTACTTGTCACTCATCAGACCCATCATAGAGTACAATGCCCCATTTGGGATGTACCTCACAAGACACTTCCAACAGCTGGAAAGATCACAAAAGTACCTCACCAAGAGGATTACTGGCCTCAAACATATGTCCTATGCAGCCCGACTGGAAAAACTCCAGCTGTACTCAGTGGCATATTGCTTACTCAGAGGTGATCTCTGCCTGACTTACAAAGCCATGTCCAACTCAGAATTGATGGACATGCTCCACCTAAAGAAATCCAAGTCACTGCGAGCCACTCGCTCTAGTGAGCTAAACCTCACCACAACAATAAATAGAACATGCTGGAGGGATAGATTCCTGTCACAGAGACTCCCCATGCTTTGGAACAAAATTCCTAACTACATTAGGCAGAGCCTGTCACTAACACTCTTCAAGAGAAACCTTAACGAGTAGATACGTAACAGAAAATACACCCCTGGGATCACTTCATTGGCTCTTCTTGACAGAGGCTCAGTTAATTAATCAATGGGGTGGCGAAAGCTGACACACTCTGGCTAGGCTTATAAATGCCCTCGGGCAGATAGCTTAGTACCTACCTATGAACCTAAACACTGAAAAATTGTTTGCCAGCATCAACCTCTTCATTAGTTACTGGTCTCTTTAATGTGGAATTATTCGGATGACTTTTACTTCTGCAGATTGTCCATAGTGACTGATATTGATGGAATGTAATTACAAAAGTCTGAGTGACTTTTTATGATTGAAATGTTCTGAAATGGGTAGTTTTGCCATTATAATTTTGTACATTTTGTTTCATTGCTTACTGGAAAAAAACATTAGAAAATTACAAATTCAAAACACACTCTAACAAGTGGTATTGTACTATACAAGGAATATAATTGAATTCAGTCAAAAAGGTGAATAAAAGAACACATGCAAGTATGCATATCCCTAAAATTGTGTGCAGGGGGGGCATGGTTTGAAAACAGCCCAAAGGTAAACTTAATCTGCCACTGGCCAGATGCCTTTTATTTGAATGTGGGTTTCAATGCTTTTGCAATGAATATGAGTTTTAAGGGGCAGAGAAGTTTATTATTCATGCTATGTCTCTTTTCATGTGAGGCTGTATTATTTTATTTAGGAAATGACTATCAGTGTGTGTTATAACATTTGAAATAAAGGTTTTATCTGTCATCACAGAAGAGGCACGTGGTATGCAGACTGACAAGTTTGAACAGCATTTATGGCAACTGGAAAGAAATAGCCTAATACTTTGGTGCTGGAATGGCTCCAGGGGGTTGCTGCCAGGGGGGCTGTTGCCACAGGAGTGGGCTGCTGTGTGTGTGTGTGTGTGTGTGTGTGTGTGTGTGTGTGTGTGTGTGTGTGTGTGTGTGTGTGTGTGTGTGTGTGTGTGTGTGTGAGGGGGGGGGCCCAATCCATTTCCCTGCCTAGGGGTCCATTTCACCATGATCTGGCTCTGTATATCCCACAACACTCTACATACAAACCCAATATTTTCCTACTCCCATATTTCCCTGCTCCCATACTTCATCAGTCTCATACCTGAACATTTCAATAACAAAAGGAATTGGTTCCTTTGACTGCTACATTTTCATCTGCACTTTCTGTAGTGGGTCTCTCCCTTTTGCTCAGCCTAAGTCGATGGCACATCTTTTCTTCAGAATAATGCCCTCTCCCAATTACACTTAGCGCTGCCAGGGTGAGTCCGAAAAAGGTCCATGTAGTTCAGTGCTCTCCACTGGTTAGTAAATGCAGAGATTGATTCATAATTGTCCCAGTCAACAAAGGATGATTTCCAGTCCTACTAATTTACTGAAAGAGATAAAGGGACCAGTTGGGGGCACAGACATTCCCTGGAATTTATGAGACTCACCCCCCTGAACAAAGCACGATTTTTCTGCCTATCTGCCAAGCAGGAATGATATGCAATGGTATATTTCTGCTTCTGAACATCCTGAAATCCTGGTACACTATGAGGAATTCTACATGTAGTCTATATCAACATTCAGCTGCACATATATCATCGGCCATCATTTCTCTGTCTAGGAAGGTGAGATAGTTTCTCCAATACATCCAGGCACCTCACAAAAAAAATAATTATGCCTTTCGAAGGACTCTAGTTTAATAGACAGAAATTCAGCTAATATGTCTGCGAAAGAGCTCAGATTCAAATGCCTCAAGTCTTGTAGGGTACAGATGCAATTATACCCAATTAGCTGTGACTTTCCTAGCTGCTGTTCGCACTCTCAGCAACTATAGCTTCTTATAGTAGGACACAGTCATTCAAATACATAGTGTACCTTTTTTTTAAATAACTTTGGTTTTGTCACTATGGAAACTTGTCATACTAAATATTAACTGGGTAGAGTCCTCAAAACTTAAAAAAAAAAAACAAATACAGTAATAAATAACAGGACCAGAGACTAAAAAACATTTTTCTGAATATAGCAATACTCCACAAATGTTAGCAAATCACTGCAAGAGATGACAAAAGGAAAACATACTCACTTCTAGTGCCAACTAATCAGGTAGGGTAAGAAGTGGTCTTAATAAGAAACCACTGATGACTAACCAGGAAGGCAAATCATGCAAAAAAAAGAATATCTTAAGCAGGGAACCAGATCAAAAGAATGCAGAAAGATGATGCCAAGGAGCATACAACATGGGCTGCTGATTTAACTAACATAGTGGGATACAGTACTTAACCAACAGACAGGAAAACTTCTTGGCTTGCATTATTCCCTGGTGGCTTCAAGCAGTGCAGCAAATGCAAACATTGTTACTTAATAAATACAGCTGACACTTTTTTTAAATATAGAAAATGACAAACAGTATGATTTACTTATCTCGTGTATGTATGCAACAGTAACCAGAATTAAATGAATGGTTATTGTTCAGGATGTCAAAAACTATAAGTGCAGCATTGAAAGTGGAGTGCCTATGACATCTTAAGACCCTCCCCTACAGAGTACAGGTGCACATATTGTAAAAAGCTAATATACTCGTTAAATTACTGTCTTTGTAGACTGATAGATTTGTAAAACTATTTTATGGAGAGGTCTCAAGTTAAAGAAGAAAAAGGATTAAGATATTATGAGAAATGCTAGTCATCACATCTGAATAATGTTTGTATTTATATGTAAATATGGTTACTATATGAAGGAGCAAACACTCGTATGAGCAAATGATTTTTCCTGGTGTAAAAAAAATAGCGAAACCTCATATGAGATGAATGAATTTGCCAGCTATATATATATATATATATATATATATATTTCTTCTACTAAAACTAGTTTGTTAAATGTGATCCGAAGAAGCAATTTTATTGCTAAAGCACTTTTTTTACGTTTTATACATCAGACTTGGTGTCTGTTTTCCCCAGCTGTGTATCTGCTCTTGTATAACTTGCATACTTGCCTTTTATTTGACTGACTACAGAGCAGTTACTTGCCAAGGTTTTGTTTATTTTATTTTTAAAGTTAATATTCCTTTTTTTATTAAAATCATTGTTTTTTATTTTTTTGCATTTTCAATCACTTTACATTTCTTATATATATATATATATATATATATATATATATATATATATATATATATAGTATTTTATTGCTGCAGTGGTACGGCGGTAGCGTTGTTACCTCACAGCAAGAGGTTCTCCCGTTCGATTCTCAGCTAGGCTTGGGAGTGCCTTCTTTGTGGAGTCTCTATGTCCTCCCCATGGTTGGGTAGCGTTCGAAAGACATACATGCGTAAATGGGCGTGCCTTTGTTGAAGGTTGGGTGTCGAGCTGGCACCTCGGCATTTTGTAAAAATCTACTGTCAATCATTAGTGGACCGGAGTTCTGCTGTGGCGACCCCTTACCGGGAAAAGCCGAAAGACAAACAACAACACACACATATATATATATATATATATATATATATATATAGTATTTTAAGTAAGCAAGTAAACATTAAAATATGGTATTTTTTAAGAGTAATAGAATTATGGGCCATGAAAATTAGTCAAAGCATGCCAGACATTATTTCAGAAAAGCTTTTTTATTTATTTACATTTTTATCACCGTAACCTTTCACACCCTTCTACTCCCCCTATAAACCTTATTGCATATGCTATTTACAGTATATTCACCTTAAAGCATACACTGTATATAGTGCACTGTTTGTAATCTGAATATGTAAGTTTTCTTAAAGTTTAAATGCTGATTTTTTCGAAGTTTTTTAGTTATAGTTACTCTTTCACTTATAAATGTAGTTTTAGTTACAGTAATGGTTACCTTAAAAACATTGCTATCTGTTCGTCACTATGCATGCATCCATTTGAAAATGTCTGACCTGTTATCATCTGTCTACTGTGTTCTTCCGGGCTAAGCCTAAAAGTGGTCCACTGGGAGTAGTGTTCTACCCTGGTTAACAATGAAAATTAAACAAAAAAAATTAACCGTGTTGTTCAGCTGACAACTTTTCAAATCTGCCTCTTTTAGGGCATATATTACTCATCCCCTAATGTGGAAATGAATCCATATATTTTTACTTATCTGGACAGTGTCTATGCCTGAGGATGAGACATATTTGTAGAGGTACTCATCAACTACTGTTTTATGGAGAAATCATTCAGGAAACAAGCTTGAGTTTCAGGAGTATTACAGTTTATGTTCTTGCTATCAGCGTGAACTAATGTTTCAAGGTGTACCATGACGCAGCACATCAATTTCTCAGACGGTCATACATAATGACTTTGTGATGGTTGTGTTGAGAGGCACTGTCATCAACAGGGATGAAAAGACTTTGAGATTCTATCTACGAATCAATCATCAAAGACTTTTCTTCCAATTTTCAGCATATGCAGTTTTTTAACTGCACTGAAGTAGATACTCTAGGATTCTTTGTGAATTTACTACCAAGACCTGATCTAGCCAAGTCTACATGTCTGCTACTTAATAGCCACCCATTAACTCTTACCATCCTTGTTGACACAAACACAGCAACAAACTGAGGTTCAAGGCTTCTTCTCCAGCAGTACAGAGGTCTTGGTATACTCTAGAACCAAGGCTATGGGAGCAACAAGGGGTAACTTAACTCACAGCACTAACTGACTAGCTGCAAAGCAAACATTACAGATCTACTAATTAATTGCAATGTATCACCTTTTTTTACCTTGATAGTCTCCTTTTGGAATATTTGTGGCCCTAGCAGACCACTGAGGAGCCCTGCCCAATCTCTAAATTACCACACAGCACGGTCTGGTTAATTGACTTTTCACAGTATTCAGCATGCAAATGACGGATGAAGGAATCAAACCCCAGACGTCTGGGACCACCCCTTATAACCAGTTCATAGCTCTTCTGCACTAACTGACAAGCTTTTTTTTTTTTTTTTACATATAGTTCTGCTTTTCTCAAGATCTGTTCTGCATATAAATTAAAAAAAAGGTATGGGGAAAGTATACAGTCTTGGTCTATAACTTTGCCAGTCCTAATTATAGCACAACACTGAAATATAAAATCCTTTGAATACTATTCTATTCATGAAGTTTGGATTGGAGAGATTGCATTCTGTAACTGAGAATTTCAAATAGCAAATCTATCTTATCTCCAGTTAAAAAATACGCACCCTGTATACATCCAAAATAAACACTGAAATCCAACAAAAGCAATCACACTACATAAAGAAACTTCTGTAAATAGAATGTACTATTATAGAATGAAAAAAAGTAAACTTATTAAAAATCATATATAATGCTAACAATAATCAACTAAATGTGAAACAGGATTACAGCTAAACACATTTAACTATCAAAAATGCAACAATGCATTACTAATAACCAAGTCCCACTCAGTCAACAACTTGTACAGTTAATGCATCCTACTGAGAGTGATAAAACACAACAATTAGACTTTAAAGAGGTAGAAATCATGGGAGGTAAGTAATACATGTCACCTGCACCTCTAACAAATGATCTTCACTCTTTCTTTCTTTAGTATTGGTAGTTATTCTTAGTTTGATTAATATTCCAAACTAAGAAAGAAAAAAAAATGTAGCTACGTATATGGAATATCTAGGTATTTGGTTTACGTCAAATATTAGGCAACTAGACTTCATGATGTCAGGAGTCTCAATTATTCAAAAATCTTGCTTCCTAAACTGGAAACCAGAATACATTTTATATATATATATATATATATATATATATATATATGGGTCCACTACATAATCTCGAAATTCTGAAATACCGAATTTCAAAATCTCGAGACTATATAGCCGAAAGTCCTTAACACCGAAAGACCAGAAGCGCGAAATTCAAAATCCCGATGTACGGAGATATTGAAGTAGCGCTTCTGGTGTTGCGGTTTGTGGATGGATAGGTGGAATTCAGGTAAGTATCTATGTGTAAGTTTGTCGGTTAGGGGCGTTAGTTTGTGTTAGTGTGTGTTGTGACTGTGATGTGTGTGAGGACTGTAAAATGTGTGGGTGTGAGTTTCCCTTGTGTGTCTGTGCGAACTTGGAGTTAGTATATTTAAGTAGGGGGGGTGTGGGGGGCACAGCCCCCCACATGGTGGGTGCAGGGGGGCTTGACCCCGGCTTATCTGTAGTGTAGGATGATATGTTTGATTGTGGGGGGAAATTGTGTGTATGTGTGTGCTGTACGTTCGGGATTTAGAATTTCATACTACTGGGTTTTCTGCATTTAGGGCTTTTGGCTACACAGTCTCGAGATTTTGAAATTCGATATTTCAAACATTCGAGATTATGTCGTGAACCCATATATATATATATATATATATATATATATATATAAAACTTATTCCTGGGTCCACACCTATTGGGAGTTGTGATTTTTGATGCCTTTCATTGTGATGAGCTCCAACATTGGTGTCCCATAGTGTGACTGTCTCAGAATACAGGTCTGCAATGTGTGTGCGTGCACACGCGCACGTGTCTGTGTGTATGCGTGTGTATAATGCTCCAGCCCAAACTGCTGTAATTTGTAATTTGTCCAGGACATTGAAGTAATGCTGGCAAAGCTTTTCAAACGTTACAAGATGGAAGATGAGTTGGATTTGTAGTTCAGGCAAAAACTAAAATAAAAGCATGGTTCATCTAAGTGAAAAAGCACACTGCAGTTTGATTCTGTCTTTAGACATACCAGAATATTTAAATTCAGGCTTAGCAATGACTTTGACCAAGCTGAAGATGAAATCAGCTCAGCCATTAGGAGGTAATGGACTCGTGTGTAAAAGAACAGCCTTTCCTAGTTCAAGTTTGGAGACCATCTACTGCTTTACTGCAGTCAGGATGATGGGGTCCAAAGGCCCTTACAAAGAAGGTACTCACTGGTGACAGAATGAAGACCAAGAACAGGCACTTAGCAAACAGACATGGCGAGTTTGAAAAAATGTTTTTGAAGACATGATCTGATGCAAAGAAGACAGCTAAAAAGATACATGTGGAAAGTTTTAATTTAAGGAAGAACTTCATACTGTCCCCAACAAAACTCCAGCAGCACTTTTCCACCATCTCTTTGAAACTTGAAATATAATGTTTCCAATATCATTGCACTGACTTGAGTGGGTATGGAACCCAGGCCTGACATTTCCTTAAAGATGGTTTGGTTATCTATTTCACTATATCTCAGACTAAGTATTCTGTTAAGAAATGTTTATATTTAAATGTGTGCTATAATGCAGTGGTTTAAATAACACTGTAATTCAATAAAACAAATGCATTACCCATTTCTGCTTCCTTAAGCTTGAGATTTCTGGATTTACTAGGCTTAAAATGGCCCCCCAGAACAGTTAGCCTAGTATTTAAATCACATTTGGATTGCACTGCTGGGCTTATAAGGGTCCTAAGGGTCACTAGCCTAGTACACACCTATGAACCTATGGAAACAAGAGTAATAATGTGAAAAAATACATCCCTCATGACCCCTTTGGGTTTATATGAAGGGGAATTAATTTTATCCTGCTCATCCTTGTTGTCATAAATATAGCCATTTCTAAACAGTTTACCTTTAAAAGGTTGAAAACCAACCTACCAAATGGCCCTTTGCACCGAAGTTCGAAAATCAGCAAATTGAAAACCAGATTTGCTGATTTTCGAACTTCAATTCAAAGACAAAGCGTAATGCAGGGGTGCTGCACCCCCCACACCCCCCTATTTTATTATTCTAACTCTGAGGTCACACTACAGTGGGGAAAGGGTTCACTTCCCAATCCCCACTATAGTGCACCTCACACCAAAAATGCCGAATCTGCAATGAGCGAACGTTACTGTGCATTCGCTCATTGCACATTCGAAGCATTCTGTTTTCGGCCTTCCGAAAACTTGAAAAAGTCCTTTCGGACTTTTGTATTTCACTCATGTGCATTCCGCACATGTAAAGGTAAACCTTTCTAAACACGTTAGTTGTTGTAGGTTTTGCGCAGCACTTCATTGGAATTACTGTTTACTGCATGGGCAGCTGTCAGGTGACTGTCACCACAAAATTAGACATCTTTTACATCCTTTGCCTGAGTGTGCGGGTGGCAGGAAGAGGGATGCTTCATGTAATGAGGCAGATGAAATACGTGAATGGTCTCAAAAAGTGACACAGCGGATCTGTATGATGAAGGAGATGAAGCCAAGCTAGTAACACCAGATGTGAAGAAAGAAAGATAAGGTACTGATAAAAGAGGAATAATATTGTAGGAGATGGACATGCACAGTAAGATAGGAGATAGAATGGAGAAAAATGCAGGAATATCAACGGCTAATGCAGAAGGGATTGATGATGGGTCAGTGAAACCAAAACAGACCCTAAGATGAAGGATGGGGATAAGAAACTAGGGCTACAAAATTATGTTGTTAGGGGTGGCAAAAATAGGGTACATAATGAAAGAATATGTTTCCAGAGTTGGTAATAGGCAGTGATGATTTAGAAGGAAAATTGAAAGGTTAATTAACTGTGAGAAAGGTAGCAAAATAGAAAACTCAAAAGCAGGTTCATAAGACAGGAAAATGAAGAAAGACAATTCTCCTGTTTATGGGGGATACCATATTTTGATGTTATATTTAGTAGGGTAAGACAACAACTGGTTTTAAGTTTAACAGATAGCTTAAGTTATGGGTGTGTTTTTTTTTCAGAATGGCAGATTAAACTCAAGTGATGTTCAGGCAAAGAATAACACTTGAACTTATGGGGACTATTTTAGTATTGCAAAGGACTAAAGCTCTGAGCCGTTAATAAGATGCTTCCAATGCTAAGGGTAAAGGGTTTGATTCCTTCCACCTTCATTTGGTTATTGATCAGCAAGTCACTTAATCAGACTTTGCTCCTGGGTCATCCCTGAAAAGTGGAACAATATCTCCAGTAGGATTACCCAGGCAACACACAGGTAAAAAATAAAGGACTGTCATACAGGAACACATTTGTATAGGAGTTCATAGGTTCATAGGCAGGTACTAGCCTACCTGCCCGAAGGCATTTATAAGCCTAGCCAGAATGTGTTGGCTTTTGCCATCCCCTTAAATTAGTTCCCTGTGCCTCTGTCCAGCAGAGCCACTGAAATGATCCCAGAAGTAAACTTTCTGTTTCCCATCCACTCATCAAGGTTTCTTTTGAAGAGTGTTAGCGAGGAGCTCTGCCTAATGTAGATTGGAATCTTGTTCCAAAGCATGGGATGTCTCTGGGACAGGAATCTATCCCTCCAGCACATTCTATTTATTGTTGTGGTGAGGTTTAGATCCCTAGAGCATGTGGCTTGAGGGGATAAGGCTTTCTTTAGGTGGAGCATGTCCATCAATTCTGGGTTGGACATGGCCTTGTATGTCAGGCAGAGATCACCTCTGAGTAGGCGGTATGCAGCCGAGTACAACTGGAGTTTCTTCAGTCGAGCTGCATAGGGCATCTGTTTGAGGCCATTGACCCTCTTGGTGAGGTACTTCTGTGGTCTTTCCAGCTGTTGCAGGTGTCTGTAAGGTACATCCCAAATGGGGGGATTGTACTCTGTGATGGGTCTGATGAGTGATGAGTAGAGGGGCACAATGACCTCTTTTGATCTGGATGCGAACCCTTTTGTGATAAGATGGGCCACGTAAAAGGATTTTCTAACCACTTTGGCAGTGTGATTATCAAAGAATAGATTACTATCTGCTTGGGTCCCCAGATCCTTTATTACATCTTTCACATTTAGGGGACTACCATCTATGTAGTAGTTTGTGGGTACTTTGTTTTTTCCAAAGGGGATGACTATGCACTTTTTGGCATTTAGCTTGAGGCCATGATTTTGACTTCAGGTATCCATCTCAGTGAGACCCTTTTGGAGGATGTCTGTGTCAGCCGGAGAGTCAATTATAGTCCCTAGTTTGCAGTCGTCTGTGAACTTGGTCAGCCATAGTCCTTCTGTGCTTGCCTGTACCTCTGAGAAGTATATGTCAAACAGGAGGGGTCCTAGGACTGAGCCCTGGGGAATGCCACTTGTAACCAGTTTAGAGTCAGACCTAGCTCCCACAACTCTTACCATGTGGGTTCTGTCCGTGAGCCAGTTGGCAACCCATCTTGTGACGTAGGGGTTTATGTTCAGGCTGGTGAGCTTGTCTATAATACCAGAATGGGAAATGATGTCAAAGGCCTTTGCAAGGTCTAGGTAGGCTGTGTGTACCACCTTTCCCTCGTCTATAGCCTTGGTAACTATCTTAAAGAAGTCCATTAGGTTTAGGAGGCATGATTTGCCCTTAACAAAGCCGAACTGGGTAGGGTCCAGTGTTTGGAAGCTCCCAATGTCTCTGTTAATGGGTTTCATGATGATGTGCTCAATATCCTTGCAGAACAAGCTAGTCAGACTTATAGGGCGATAGTTCCTGGGGTCTGTTGTGGCTCCACCTTTGTGGAGCAGAATAACCATTGCTGTGCACCACTCTATGGGTACGTAGCCTGTGGAGAGGCTGAGTTTGAACAATGTGTTTAGGTGAGGGGTTAGTTCGTCTTTGAGCTCGTGTAAGATGCAGCCTGGGACACCATCTGGTCCTATTGATGCTATCTTTTTGGCTTTGGAGAGGGCTGCTTTAACCAATACATTCTTTTAAACTGTGTGGCTAAAATAACAAAAGCCACACAAGTCTAGGCAGTGCAAAACACTGCTAATAAATGCAATCACACTGGCATGACATTAAGCATTATTAACACATATTTTACCAATATGTTATGGGTAATGCATGAGTATCGATATGAATTCAACTTTTAGTGATGTCTTTACACGCGATGCAATAAGATGAACAGGGAGGGAGATTTTCAATATGATTATAAAAATTTGTTCACACTGGGTTTAAACCAAGCTTCAGTTAAAGCAAGGATATCAGGCTTATGTTGGGCAATCCAGGCATGTAATTCAGCAATTTTATTTCTTATGTCTCTAGCATTTATGGCAGCAAAAGTTATATTACTGGGGTTGGTGATCAACCATGGTAAGGTTAGAGAAATGTGTGGAAGAGAATTGTCTAGATGTTCATTGTGATAGGTGCGGCCCGGATTAGGGTGAATGTCTCTTTCTAAAAAGATTTTAGTACATTGAGGAATTATTCACACTTGTTTTTTGGAGAGCATTTTCCACTAAATTTTGTTTTGTAATGCATGAGATGAAATGACATTAATCAGTCTACATTTGTGGTAAAGGTGATGGATATCATTATGATTTGGTGGGACGTGTAGAGAGTGTCGGGAGGAAGTATGAATAGGAGGTGAAGACATGCTGAGAGCTGTTAGAGAGTCATGCTAGGATGAAAGATGGTAAAAGCAAAACAGAGGAGAAGCTGGGGTTATATACGCATATGTATATTATATGATTACACACACACACACACACACACACACACACAGGTATATATATATATATATATATATACACACACACACACACATATATATATATATATATATATATACACACACACACACACACACACACACACACACGTATATATATATATATATATATATACACACACACACACACACACACACACACACGTATATATATATATATACACACACACACACACACACACACACGTATATATATATATATATATATATATATATATATATTTGGGTCTACTTCACTAGACCCAGTTTACACGTACCTGAATTTCAAATTCCAGAGACAACAACACCAACATTTCACTACACTGAATCTGAACATTACTGATTATTTTTGCAGGGAACAGAGACACTGGGTCAACATGGGGAAATTTGCCCTTTTCCCCACTGTAGTGCGATCCTGGAGTTAGTCAGATGTGAGTAACACTGACAGATCCAAACTTCAGCAAACACTCTCACTGGTCTTAATGGACATTCAAGCATCTACCATTAAGTCTGCAATGAAAGCTAGGAGACTGAACTGAATACATATATTTTTCTTAATAATACCTATGCCCTAGTTAAATATATTAACTATTTAAAACTTATGTCCTAGTTGCTCCTGTTTGTTGACCATTGGATGATTTTATCCATCCAGCTTTAATAGGTTGCTATTTTAATATATGTATCTGTGGGTCTGCTTTATTTAATTGAATCTCATTTCACTGAATTTCATTTCACCCCGACCACTTCGCTGAAAACTCAAATTACTGAAAACTCATTTCACTGAATCTCATTTCACTGAACTGCAGTTAGTATATATGGCACTGTGTAGGGTACTATATGGGAAGTAAAAGGTATATGCCCTTTTCCCCACTGTAGTGTAATCCTGGAGTTAGTATATATAGTTAGGGTGTGTGGGGGGTATAGCCCCCCACATTGGGGGGACAGTGTGGGGAGTGTAGCTCCCCAGTTAGTTTGAGTACATATTGTCTTCTAGAGAGTTAGTCATTGGTGTTGCAACTATGCATTTCTATTGTTCAAAATGTATTGTTTTGAAGTTTTTGCTAAAATGCAATATAAAACAAACAAGGTGGGGGGGCTATGCCCTGCCCACACCCCCAATGTGGGGAACTGTGGCCTCACCAATTATATATACTAACTCCAGGATTGCACTACAGTGGGGAAAAGGGCATATACCTTTTACTTGTCTTACAGTATGCTACACAGTACCATATATACTAAGTTCAATTCAGTGAAGTGAGATTCAGTGAAATGAGTTTTCAGTAATTTGTGTTTTCAGCGATGTGGTCAGGGTGAAATGAAATTCAGTGAAATTTTGTTTGGAAATTACCTCTGTATTTCCCTGTTAAATGTTTGTATGAACAAGTGAAAAATAATAAAGAATTATTATTGAAAAAAAAAAAGAAAGAAATTCAGTGAAATTAGATTCAGTGAAACAAAGTAGACCTGTATCTTTATATGCAATGTTAGCTGAAGAAGTCCTGTGTGGTATTAATGACCTACATGCTTACAGTTAGCATTGAGTACTTTGAATATATCTTTGACAGAGGTTACCCTTGACTTTTTTTTGTTGTTTTTACTCGTTTTTTTTTTTCATTGAAGAAGTTTGAATATTTAAAGGTTGTATCCATTTAGTTTATTGTAGTATATTTATGTCTCTCCTGCCCAACAGAAAACAGTGTACGATTAGAACTGCTCAGTGAAAATATATTTAAATGGAATTAATTAAATATGTTATCACCACATCATTGATTATGGACAAAACAAGGAATAATTACTAATTTACTGCTCAGGCTGAACAATGAATGTAGACTACAGAACTTTTTTTTTTTTACTGACCATATGTCCTGGTACTTTCCAGGGTTAGAAAGAACAAGGATGCTCTGGACCATTTATCCCTCTCTTCTTCTTGGGGAGGACTGGAGGACTGTAGTAAAAAATGTTTGCTACAGAATTCATGAACAGCAGCAGTCAGAAGTGATGCCAGACATGATAAAAAATGGAATAAAATTCCTTTATCCATGGATGATAGACTAACTATTATTAAAATGGTTCTACTTCCTAAAATTCTTTATATTATTCAATCTATTTCTTTGCCGCCTCCAAATTCAATAGTTAAAAAAATAAACACAATGTTTCATAAATTCTTATGGTTCCCAAATAAACCCAGAATTGCATTAACACACCATATGAAACATTGGGATAATTGGGGTATAGCTATGCCAAACTTAGAATATTACTCAATCTCATCTATGATTAAAATGATATCTCTTTTAATAGATGTTAAATATCAAGCTAAATGGAAAAAAATAATAGAAATTTTAATGTTGGACACTTTGAATAATAATAATAATTCTCAAAATTTGTCATTTATAAATAACCCTTCTATCTGGATCTTGAAAGATCAGTTCACTGTTTTTTCTTCTCAAAAATTTAAAAGTAATTATTTAACACTTCTATTAAAATCTTTTAGAAGTTTTATACTTAAACATAACATAATATATATATATATATATATATAAAGACTGGTTATTCCTTCTTTTTCCCATAGCTTTCACACAAGGAATTATTTTTACATCAGATTTTACAAAGATATTCATTTTTCAACAGAAAAATTTAACTTTTTGGTATCAAATGATGTCAAACAATGAAATGAAATCTATCAACACTCTCAATACAGAATTTGAATTTCAATCCCTCTTTTGGTTAGAATTACATGAAGGAAGGAACTTTATTTTAAATAATTTTGAATTAATATCTACAACAACAAAGAGAACAATACCTAAATTAATTCAATATATGATTTTATCTATTCAGAGTATATCTTCAAGTATTAACAAAGTATATATATATATATATATATATATATATATATATATAAAACACTATCAAATCTGATTAAGATGTTATTCCAGACAGTTATGGGAACTCTTTCTATTCCATTAATGGCCAACTTCCCACAGATAAAGATAAAACTAATATACTAAAATCATCCAGTTTAACTATATCTTCACTTAAATGGAAAATATTTGCTTGGAAATATATCAATAGATCTTTTATTACTCCTTATTGTATATTCAACAGTACATCCAATAAAAATTTGTTTTTAAGAAAAAAAAAAAAAAAGAAGTGATTCCAGACATTCAACAATGGAATTAGGAGTTAGTGACAGACACCAGCTTATGCTGTCATGTGATGACTTGTGACTCTATGTGAATAGAACGCATATTCAGTTGTTACAGAATGTATTCAGCTAATGTACAGGATGCATGGCAATCTTTGTATGTTGGGCAAAGTTATGACTAGCTGTTTGTCAGCTGCCTCCATGGTTCTAGCGGGTCTATATTAGATCACTGAATGCTTAAAAAAGTGAACGGTGATTTCTTTGACCTTATGTAAGAGAAAGCTTAAAATACTGAAGCAACAGAAACCCAAATGTTTTCCTAGGGAAAGAATTTGGTTGGCTGTTTCTGCTGCTTCGGTATTTTCAGTGCTGTGGTGGAAAGTTATGGGTTGGGTTCAGGTAAGTGTGCGATTGTGTGGATGTGAGTGTTAGGGCAAGTTAAGTGAGTTAGGGTTAGGGTGTGGGTTAGTTATGTGTGCGATTGTGTGGATGTGAGGGTTAGGGCAGGTTAGGAGGGTTAGGGAGCAGGTGGGGTGAGTGTGCGATAATGACGGACCTTAGGGTTAGGGTTTGGGTTAAGATAAGTGGATAGTAAGTGGTGTGTGTATAGTTTAGTATAGGGTTAGGTGTCAGATTTTTGGTGTATGTGTGTGGATTGCTGTTTGTTTGGTGTGCTTGTGTTGTGTGTATGTGTTTTGGAACAGTGATTTTTTTCCCTAGGAAAAAAATCGCTGTTCTGACAGTTCGAGATTGTAAGCTTTCGCTTACATAGAGTCGATTAATCACTGTTCGCTTTTTTAGGCATTCAGTGATCTAATATAGACCTGGTTCTAGCACCATCTAGAGCTGTAGCTTGGATATTTGAGCAATACTGCGATTCTGCAGCACCTCACTGTCTATAATGAATCATAACCATGAAACCTTGTAAACTGCCTTACTTTTTTTAAAGTGGCAAGAAAGTTATTATGTAACAGTCTAACAACTCATTTCTAGCTCTGAAAGAAAACAACAGTTTGACAGTTTACAAAGCTGTCATTAATCAAATGCATTTGCTCAATGGCATAAACTATCAAGTCGTTTTCCATATTTTGCAAGCTGGCACACAGAGCATTTGTACTCTCTGCCTCGTGCCATCTGCATACATTCAAATGAAGACACCCGATGCACAAAATGAGTTTTATATATATATATATATATAGAGAGAGAGAGAGAGAGAGAATGACAGAACCAGCATCTAGTAAGGCACTAGTAAGGGAATATTAATATTGAAGAAAAGACAGGAGAAAGCCTGACTGAGCAATACAAAGCTATTGATCACTGCAAACATGCACGCACACACACATACACAGGTACACATGCACATGCATGCACACACACACACACACACACACACACACACACACACACACACACACACACACACACACACACACACACACACACACACACACACACACATACACAACACTAAAAATCTCTGCTTATACTACAGTTCTACAGTTTTATTGCTGCTCTGTTTACTTCTTATTCTGTACTGTTTAGTCTGATCAAACTTCCTACCTTCAAGTAAGAATGTAACTGATACTATACATGATTGGGGAAAATGCTCTGTACGTTCTCTTGGGAGAGATTAGGGAACAGATCATATGCAACATGTCCAGTTTTACAGCAACAGTTACATGTGTTTAAGGAGAACTTCATTTTATAGCACAATAAATTATAAATATGCTTTTTAAACAACAGAACAAGAACAACAACATAAGTGAGAAGATTCAGACAGTAATAGGTAAATGTATCATGAAAAGCACTACAGGGTACTAAATCATTTTGTTGTATAGAGGCCAGTGGCTTAATTTCCTCTTATAAAATTAGTGTGATGCTGTTAAAATGCTACTTCCTTCCTTCCATCCTTCTGTAAAAGTAAAATGCCTTATTAATGCAGACTCTAAATCAAGGGTGTACCTTTACAAGCCAAGAAATACCATTAAATGCTGCAGCTGCTCTGGGTGGATGTAATTGTCTTTATACTTACTGCAGACAACTGGTCATATTTAATTCCAGTACAGACTTAAAGGTTTGTAAAAAAGAAAAAAAATGGTAATCTGTTTATAAAATGAACTCCAGGCCATCCTGCAAGCTATATCAATCAATTTTCCCCAAACTAGTCATAATAACTTTTATGTACCTTATACAGCTCGGCACATAAATATTTACTGCCAATCATTAGTGGACCGGAGTTCCGCTGTGGTGACCCCTAACCAGGAAAAGCCGAAAGACACAACATACAGCTCCTTTTGCTATGCCATTTATGTCCAAAATTTGAAATGGCTCCAAGAATGTTGCTAAAATTGCACAGTATTTAGTTCCTTGAAACTGCAACTGTTGCAAACCTAAACAGTAGTCCAAGAACTAAATCCAGAGCTCTGCCAACCATTTTCAATTTTCTGTTACGTTTTAGCCAACCACACCAAAAGCTGATGCAAATGCCACACTGCATTCTGACAATGCTCTCAACATCTTTGATGAAGAATCAAGGATAAAGCTAAAAGCAATGAGGGGGACAAAGGCCCAAAATCAGGGGCAATTTTAAATATTACTCTTATTTAAAATGTTAGTTGAAAGTACTACAGTTGTGTAAGTAAATTTACCCTAACAGTAGATATTCCAATGGATCACTGTTGTAGTAGCCTTGGCTATGTGGACTAATTCCACCTGCACAGGCCAGCTTCACAGGGCTTTGGTCTACAGCCAGTGACTGGGCAAATAAGTGTGAAAAACAACCTGATACAGAAGGTGATACATGAAAGAAAAAACAGGCACATCATACCTTGTGGTGGCAGTCACCAGACACTAAGTCAATATACATCTAGGTCACTGGCAGAAGAATGTTTAAATCAAAGCACTTGTGCACAAAGATGACTGACAGGTGTCATTTCAAGACAGACATGAATGCCTAAATCATTGACCCCAGGGACTAAATGATAATGAGGACCACTCAGATCTTTGACCAGAGTGGATGAGTGATTGAAGGCAGGTAGTACCGGTCAGTTGTACACATGTTGCTGTCACAGCCTCCCTGCAGGATACCTACCCACCCACCCCCAGCTACGGAGCTTGCCAGTTCACTGGCTCAATCCTAGAGAGTACACAGAGGTGGTAAAAATGTACTTTTGAGGAGTAAAAAGACTATAAATTATATGAGAATAAGTATTGAAATGATTGTTACTCATAAATATGCCCAGCAAAACCATAGTCAGTGCTGCATGATAACGTGGCAGACTAAGTATTGGTACTTAGCCTACGAACTACAGCTATGGTTTAATAATGTTGGTTTAAAGACAACAATGCCAGCCCCCCTCCAAAAAATGTAATGTGTATTATAAAAAATGAATGGGATTTATGCAGTCCCCCCCAAAAAAAATGTAATGTGTATTATAAAAAAATAAATGGGATTCATGGACACTGATTTAGACCTAATAATAATAATACTCATTTGTTAACCAGACGGGCTCACTGGACACATCCTTTTCAGGGTGACCCGGGAGCAATGTCTGATTAAATGACTTGTTTAGAGTCAACCAGTGAGCAAATGGGAGCTGACAGAATCAAACCTCATACTGCAAGAACTACAGCTCACAGCCTTAACCCTCTGTACCTACTGCTAGCATAAAAGATTCCTTCTAATTATGCCAGCTTTGCATAAAAGATGCCTTTATTTGAAAATCTAACACTGGAACACATACTGTTAAGTAATAACCCCTGCTCATGTCTGTGTTGTTATTTTTTCCTTAGGTAGGAACTGTAAAAGGAAAGGCATGCTGCACAAACTGTATAAACAGCAAGAATGTGCATGGGTGTCCCGCCAAGGACCACCAGCTAAGCAATATCTATTGTGAATAAAATATTCAGTGACTCACAGCTCTGGCCTCTGTGTACTTTAATATTTTACAGGGAATGTACATTAAAGGAAAATATGCAACAATCGTTACCAAAGTTAGAGTAACCATATAGCCCTTAAGGGAATGTTGGCGTCTTATTACACTGCATACCAAATTAGTGAAAAAAGTGGCATGTTAGAAAAATGAAATAAAAGCGAGCAGTTCAAGTTTAGTCACTTGTGAGATTTATTTAACTTAATCATTATACAAAGAACATTGTTGGCAAATTGCAATTCTGTTTTAAATTAAAAACTGGAACCTAACAACAAGAAAACTGAAGCAGAAGCAGCAGCAGAGATCCCAGGACAAGTCATATAAATAAAGATGTTTCCTTTCTTTTCGTCTTCCTTCTCTCCTCTTCTCCTCATGATATAATTTTATGAATGCCCAAGAAGACAACAATCAATGAAAGGAATAAAGAGTGCAAAAGATGATGTGTTTCACACATCTTAGAAGTATGGGACCATATCGCAAGAGTGGAAACCGAGCAAATCCTTCCTTTGGAAGACAGTTAACGTTTCCTGCTTAATAAAACAGCAAGGGCTCTACCTTCTGAGAGTAAGAAAACTGGAAGTTATGGATAAAAAAAATGCTTTATCCTACAAACATACAAGGAGGCCGATTCAGAAAGGGCGTACCTTGTAGTAACCATTTTTGATTGAGAGACAGTTCTACCAGGTGTTTTAGCAAGAAGATGTGCAGCTCTGCTATGGGTCATCCCTTTGGCCATGCTATATGCTAATGTGGCATTCCCTGGCAGAGGTATGTGGTAATTAGCAGTATGCTCTCATTTGGAAATGCCTGACAGCTCATGGATACTCATGTTAATGAACATGGCCAAAAGTGTGTCTTCTCCCAAAAGGGTTGAGGTAAATGCTAAAGAGTTTAATGGATAGGTCGTGTTGGGGTATATCTGCATGTGCTCATGAGCAGGGCTGCATGTGCGAGTGTGTGTCTGCCAGAAAGGTTGCAGAAGGGGGTTAAGTAGGGGATATATAGGGTAAGTGTGTGTGTGTTTGTGTGTGTGTGTGTGTGTGTGTGTGTGTGTGTGTGTGTGTGTGTGTGTGTGTGTGTGTGTGTGTGTGTGTGTGTGTGTGCATGTGTGTACGTGTGTGTGTGTGTGCGTGTGCATGAGAGTGAATGAGGTGGAGAACTTGTACCAAAGCAATGCATGGGTACTGATTTGTGATCACGGTAGTTAAGGACTGTTCAGTGACATGTAAATTAGGTGATGAGCCCTCATTGTGGCTAACATGTCTCTGAATGGCAAATCAATCCTTCATGTAACGAAAGATTAGTTGTGTAAAATCTTACCATAACCATAGATGTCCTTCTCTTCTATGCTGCAGCTGGACATCGGGTCGTTGGGCGGAATACAACCCATATATAAGGAATACTGCAACACTGAATAGAAGGACATCTCCTTTTCACCACAGTCCTGCTATAACACTGGGGTTCTTTCTAAATACCCAGTAATAATTATTTCACAATACTAATACAGAGTAACAGAATTAACTCTATTAATACAATGGCATCTTCTCACTTGGCTTAGAGAAACCTGCTTCAATCACCCAGGCTTGTATCTCTATTAGTCAAACACTGTTCCTTAAGTTGTAAGTTACGTATGTCGTTGTGTTGATACTTACACACCTGTCATCATGGTGCTCATATGTTAGCGTTTACTGAGGGGTCCATTTTCACAGCCTCCCAGAAATAGAATGAAACAGATTATATGCTTCCTATCAGTGATCATTCTTATCTGCAAGATGCAGCAACCTTGGAGTGAAACTAATAAATTAAGGGAATTTGAAGGAGTTAAGTTCTGCATAAGGGAATGTAGGGGGGATTCCCCCTACAAAAATGACTCATGTTACATGTGCTCATATAATAACTATGAGCTTTATAAACTTGCAGTATGCATGCACTTATAATGCACAAGTTGTTTTTGCCAAGCTTTTATTGTACAACCTTAGTTGCCAACAGGGAATGCTGTAGAACCTAGTCACCTAACATTTGTGCACTGTGAATATAGGCATGACTATAAAGGAAGGGAGGAATACGGATCAAAATTCTGTACCTATTAGCAACATGAAGGAAGAAGCCATATTTAAGTTTTGTAACTGGCTCTTACTTTATGCAAAACAAAATAGCAGTTAAGTTATATTCACCACAGTTACAGAAAAAAAGCAGTTTTCTGCACATCAACAAAATGAAGAAAAATAAAAGAAGAAAATAAATGAAACCTGAGGTTAGGATTCCCAAAACGTGTTCTGTTACAACACAAACAAGTTGTGGCAGTGTACACAAAGTCCACCTGCAAAGAAGAGCAATCCATACATCTCACTTCTGCTGGTGCAAAGTAGCTATGTACTTATTTTGGACTACAAGTCTACACAGAGGTTGGGAGTTGGTAAAATGCTTATGGTGTTTACCTCACAATCTCAGAGTACAGAGTTTGATTCTCACCTTTAGTCACTGTCTGGTTATAGGCTACGCACATTATAATTCAGGGTGTTGGGGGTTGGTATAATGGTTAAGGGGTTTACCTGACAGACATGAGGTACAGAGTTTGATTCTCACCCTTGACGGGAAATATGTTAAACTTAAAATGACCTGCAAGAGCAGCTAGCCTAGTACTTGCCTAAGGATCTATAAATATGCTGATCAACACAGAAGGGAATCATGAAATGAGGGGTTTTGATCATACTAGCAAGACTGATTCAGAGATGCAATGTGTCCTCTATACTAATTAACAGGAGTATAAGTACAGCTAATCTGTCAGGAGTTACACTAAAAGATCTTCACTGAATGCCACCATGAAGGAATGTCCCTGTAACATAGAGAGGGAGGGAGAGAGAGAGAAGGTCAGACAACAATGAGGGGAAAAAGCACTGGAATCAAAGGACAAGATATGGAACATTATCCTGGGCAGCGACTGAGACTGAAGAAATGTGATCACAAAATAGTCAAGAATGGCAAATTCCATACCCTGACGACCACAATGTGGTACTGTGCTCACCTAATCTTTAGGTAACTGAAAGGGAGACATAAAGGTGTTGCTACCTGGGCATGACACTGCCCACACAAAGAACCTCAGTTATGATGTGAGTACCAACACAACAGCTGCCACTTACCCACTTGCCAAGAGTGCCATCTTAGGGCAGGATGATGACACATATAACACATTCTTACACTCTTTTTAATCAATAACGCAGAAAAGAATGGCTCCAAAATGGACTAAGAAACTGTAATCCCAACGAGCAGCCAAATGAGAGCCGAAGTAGATGAAAATTGGATAAACACAGTTTATTCACACAAATATTCACACAATGAACGCTACTAGTGATACAATTGCGTTTTCGTTTTGCCACTTCCTCAGATACAATAAGCCAACATTGTTTTCTCTCTTAAATACTATGACATTGTTAAAACCAAATTTGCTATTGGACAAACAATTACATATGCAAATTGTGATGTATAGAAAATCAAATACTTGTTGTGATCACTTTGAACTTACTGATCTGTTTAAAATTAAATAATATTTGTTACATACTATTTCTAATAAATAATGAACTTATTAAAATCATTATTATAAAAAACATATGTTATGTATTTTTAATGAAATACTATTAAATATTCTATTCATAAAATACAATACTACCCTCTAGTGGAAATATAAAAAAACAACATCCCCAAATGTATTCTCAAAGTTTAGCAGATCTAAGCTTTAAAACTGATGTAATGGACAACATGTCATTTAGTCCGGGTTCCTTAGTGGCTTCTAAAATTATTTGCCAATACAGTTCCCGGTACTCCAATTTTGCTTCCCACATACCTCCCCGAATTTCTTTTGGGACAATTTCTAAAACAAAAAAGAGGAAACTTACTTGTGTACATGTTAACTTATGTCGGTACAATGCATTCCTAGAACTGGCCTTGCTAATTTCGTAATGATGTTCATAAATCCTGGTCTTAAGTTTGCGTTCGGTTTTTCCAATATAAAAGGAAGCACATTCCTTACATATAACTAAATATACCAGACCACTGCTATTACAGTTAGCATACCCTTTACTCATAATTTCTCTTTTCCTACTAGGAATCTCAACTGAAGATGCATTTAAAATGTACACACATTGAGAGCAAGCTCCACATTTATACGTCCACGTTTCAAACGGGTGCCAGTATACCCTTTTGAACCCCCTTGCTCAAAACAATTTTTAAAATTCATATCTCTTCTATAGGTAAACTGCAAATGTCCTACTGCTGCTGGTGCTATATCAGTAATTTGTGTAAATTTGTCCCATTCACGGGACGTATAAATGTGGAGCTTGCATTTCTACCTGTTCTGAATACAATATATCAGTAGTTAAGTTATTTCATGGGTGATCATTTGAAATGTTGAGTCCCAAAATACAGAGATTAAATGGCCAAAACCTCAGGCTTGTACATACCAAATCCAAGATGCCATTTCAGAAAATAGTCCCTTTCCTCTGAGTTACAGTGATTTCAAAGTTGGTATATATAAGTTTGGGGGATATGGGGGCTTCCCCCAAAAGGGGAAGTGGAGGAGGGCTTGTCTCACCTTCAAAAAGAAAGTTTAAAGAAGAAGTGTGACTTTTGAGATTCACTCTTCTCTTGGGTTTTCCATCTTTTTTTTTTGGCTTGTTACCACTCAGTATTTCAAGTGCCAACATTTCAATAAGGCGCCAATTCATGCCTTCATATCTTTTCTGAAAATACCTCTTCCCTTTGCATCTGATCTAACTGTGTTACACTTTAGAAATGTGCCTAGATGTTTTAAAGTAGTTGAATGTCTGGATTATTTCCATCCTCTGCTATCTTATGCACAGCATATACATATTTAAAACCTTGTAATTCACTATGTATAGTTTCAGGTGCAGACTGTATCATCCAGTTTTGGATTGACTCCGTTCACTTGTAGTCTTTGTTGTGATGACCCAAACATACAGTACTCCATATGAGGTCACACTAGCTGCCTGTCCAGAAAAATGTATACCTCATTTCTTCTACTTCTTCTTCTGGACATACTTCACGCTGTGCATTCTGATCCTCCCTTCACATGTTCCTAGATGTCCTTTCACACTGTTTGATCATATCTGGAAGTTTAACTGCCTTAAGACATGTGACACTGAGGCTTACGAGCAAATGCCAGCATGGTTATTTTTCTAACATTAAAAGGATGAATGCTGGTAATCCAGAACACAGGGTCATCATAATGCAGGAAGGAAGGTTTCTGATGCTTATTCAGTCAGTAGGCAACTATCAGTAAGGGTCAAGGCAAAGAAATGGCCCAAACAGAAGCCAGGTGCACATATTGGCATAATCTCTTCTTCCACCCACAATGCACATTTTTCTGACTCTTGCTCACAGCAAGGCTGCAGTAATCCTTCTGTACTGCAGGACAGACAGAATACATCAGATGCAATTCATCAGATATAATACACTGCAGCACAGACAAAACAGTGGGATCTGATCCATAAGTATGGGCCATAACATGCACAGCACAAAATATGATTGGTCTAACACTGCATCATCTGTCTACACGGTGCATCAGACAATCGCATGCTGGATAAGGGTGGGCATATGGCACAGTCATCATCACTTACACAGATGGGGGACACAGTGAAAGCTGATTGCAGCACTAGAATGTGTGGTAAGGTTTTGGGAATAGAATGTTAGCCACTTAGTCTGGAAGATTGTTGGGCATCATCAGTCATGCACCCCAATAATAGGTGTGGGCTCTTACTACATGATCATTGCCAGTGTGCACTGTGTCAGCTGGCTATGGCACATCTGGGTTAATTTTATGGCAGAGATAGGGTTGATCTCTGTGACCTGTTAGGGCAACCCCATAACAGTGTCATCTTTGACCCTGACTTGGGTGCCAAGCCCTATGTCAGGTAGTAGCACCAATGGTGTTTCTGCAGTGCTCCATGTTCTATGAATTAGGACACATTGTCAGTGTCAACTTCATGTCCAGACCCTCCTGTGGTCATGGACACCATGACCAACAAAATCAATCTGGAGGCAGTTATAACATGCTAACCAGATGCACCTATGAAGGTAACATTCATCACTGGTGATCACATCACATGCACCTATGAAGGTAACATTCATCACTGGTGATAACATCAGATGCACCTATGAAGGCAGCATTCATCACTGGTGATCACATCAGATGCACCTATGAAGGTAGCATTCATGAAGGTAGCATTCATCACTGGTGATCACATCAGATGCACCTATGAAGGTAACATTCATCACTGGTGATCACATCAGATGCACCTATGAAGGTAACATTCATCACTGGTGAACACAGTAGCAATAGCTACTCATTCTGCCAACACCCCAAGTCACTGTGCAGTGGGTCTGTTTCCTCCCACATATCACAGAGAACAATACCCAGTTCCACACTGCAGTGCATAGCAGACGTTTGGTCTTGGATCACCAGTCTGTATATCTGTTAGTTGATTTTGAGTAATGACATATATCAGGGACAGTAAGGGAGTTGTAGTGCATATGTCTCCTTTGGTGGTATGCAATGCTGGAGACAGTGAGCGGTACACCCATGTTGGACACAGTGAATACACTGGTGACTGTGTCTGGAGAAGAAAAATGAAAAGTCTGTCTGGTTGCAGTAAGGCCAAATGTACTGCAGTCATCTCACCAGGTGCCTTTGACCCCATGGACATTGGTGTTCCTCCTTCCCAGTTTATTGTACACAGTGCTGCCCATATGCCTTCATCATCAGCAACCATGATGACAGCAGTCCTCTTTTGTCCCATTGTGTCGGACCCCCTGCAGTGGAACCTGTGATGGCTATAATAGCCATGTCTGCTCCCAGACTTATGGTTGTGTTATCCCCCTCTGGCATGCATACTAGGATACACGGCAACACTGTTATGCATAAGTGCATACCTTGATTGGCAGGAAGCTGCAATGGAGATGAGGAATTCATACAGAACAGAGGTGTAGATCACCAACAGTCATATCCACACCACTTTATGCCAAGCTATGTGCCATACCATGGTATTATGGCAATACTAACCTGGTGCAGCAGATGCTTCCACTTGTGTAGTAGGTGCCAGCCTACACCAACATCCAAGCCACCACATGGTATGAGAGGCCAAGCCTTCTGTCCATAGAGTAATACAAAAACTCCTCAACCCCTGTCAGCCACTTCAGTGTTGATAATCGACCCATGTGGTGATCCTGTCTACCATGATGTCCACAGCCTTCTATTTTGCACAGGAAAACATGTCAGTAACATATAGACCTATTATGGTTTCCCAATACCTCTCAACCTCTTAGAGCAAAAAATCTGGACAAAGCCTAAAATGATGGGGGGACAAATAGGGACAGATTTTAAATATTGCTCTTATAAACTTAGAAAGTTGTTAAAATAATAAGTTTTGCATTAGCATGAATTTTTCTGAATGTTGTGGAGTCTTAAACTCAAATGTTTGTCATTATTTAATTACTTCAATCCTCAGCTATTTGCCTGAAAAGTACAGATTTTAGGAGGAACATACCAAAAATATGAGGCAAAAATCTGGATATTCTGTGAAAATCTGTACAGTTGAGAGATATAAGGGTTTCACACCCTGCACTATGCCATGACAGATCTTTTTCTTTATTATGCTGATCTGTATCACCTCAGGTCATTAGGAGCTTGCTGTTCATCTTGAGGGTCTGCATTAGCACATCACTCTCTTGGCTTGTAAGTTTCTCTAGGCATTGCCTACCTGTCCGTCTAGTCCCATACTGCTACACTTACATACAAAGCATGTAATTGAGGGGGTTCATGCACTGAGCTACATCATATAAGTGTAACTGTCCATGGCCTCTCTCCACCATCTCCACATGGTACTGCCTGAAGTTGCCACTGTTACAATAATGCCTTGGTAATATAGAGCCATGACAATCCCCCAATCTATATATGTCACATTATCCTATATAATGTCTTTAGCCACTGCAACCCCCCCCCCCCACGTATACATAACTGTACCAGTAACTGTATGGTGGCCCTGCATGTGACATGTAGACATCTGCATAAAAACCCCACCAAGCATGCATAACTGTATGGTGGCCCTGCATGTGACATGTGGATATCTGCATATCAACCCCTCCAAGTATACATAACTGCATGGGACAGGTGGACATCAGCATATCAGCCCCCCAGCATATACAACTGTGTCAGTAACTGTATACTGGCCCTGCATGTGATACATGTGCATCTGCATATCACGCCCCCCCCCCCCACAAGCATACACAACTGTGCCAGTAACTGTATGGTGGCCCTCCGTGTGACATGTGGACATCTGGATATCTTAGCATCTACATGCTTTCACCTGACTGTGCACTGTGTTACCACCACTTTGTGTGCCATATATGTAATGGACTACCCATATGTTTGCTTCCTTCCTTCCTTAATGCTCCACAAGCAAAGCACTTTCAAAGCTGTTCCAATAAAGTATTTTCCTATGTTTCAGAGAGGTCCTGCCCAAGATGCAGATGCATCATTGGTTGGACACCTGCACTGAGACATTGAAGTGCGTTCTGGATGAAGCTTGATGAGTTATTCAGTTGGCAGACGTCTGTCGTGGGCCACCAGAAGAGCAATCAGCCCATGACATCAGACACTGGGCTCCTTGGGGTGCACCCATGTTGCTGTTTCTGAACAGTGTTTATTCAGTGCTGTCCTATCTGTGACTGTATGCAGTTTCTGGTAGCCAGAGTACTGTGTACTTCAATAAAAAGTGCCTTACCACAGAGAAGCAGTTTATTTATGACATCATGTACTCCCTCCATGTCCACTGGGACAGCTCTGTTCCTCCAATATGCTGCTATAGCAGCCCCCTACCTGTTAATGCTGCCCATCTGCTTTATTATATGGCTTCATGTCAAGTATGTAGGCAATGCCGTGCCTGAAATGTGTCATTTGTTCCTTTACATTGGTAAACAAACTTAAAAGAAACATCCCTTCTTTGTTATCTGTCTGCTACATCCATAATTAGCTTTTGAATGCTTCATAGAGTGTATCCTACTCCCCCTACAGTGCATTTTTGTGAATTCCAGGCTTTGTTTAAAACATAGAAATTCACTGGACAAAGACAGACAGACAGACAGACATGCATGCACACACAGAGGCACACACACACACACACACACACACACACACACACACACACACACACACACACACACACACACACACACACACTAAGCATAACTGCTAGCCAGTTATTACAGAGCATAGCAGTGGTTCCTGCCACCAGAATAAAGGCCTTTTTACTTCAAGTGCCTTAACCACCAAGCATTACTGGTAGCAGCACTTCCCAACCAGCAACCTGCTATCCCCTGTGTGTTTCTGAAACACAAAGGAAACCAAAGACTTAGCAGTACCACCATCATCATCATCATCAACATGAACGCTCAGGCTTATGTGGCTGGTGTGCTGCAATGGGATATGTCTTCACTGGTTTCATATAAACACTAGTGCACATTTAATTCTTATATTTTACTCTGCCAAAAAAATACAGAAAATTTTAAATATGCCATGCATGGTAAAACAAATCATAATTTAATGTCAAAATATCATAATCCATTAAACATTCTGTTTTTAATTTTACATTTTCAGATACAAGGCTGATACAATCTTACTTTTTACAGGGAAAAGATCAAATCTTAGACAAGCAGAGACCATAACAGTTGCAGTATTTATGCAGAGCATAATGTTACTTGACCTAAAGCAATATACAAACAGATGACAAAATAGGTTTTCACCATTTCATTTCAAGTAATGCTGACAGTATGCCATAACTAGAAGTAATTTTGACAGTGCTGGTATAGTAATATGTACAGACGTAGTGAAGCCTGCATGTTTTGAAGTTGGGCTCATCTTGGAAAGAGAGATTGTAAGTATCCAAAAAACAGTGACCACAAATACATAGAAAGCAAGCTTCCACTGCAATGGTCAACTTAACTGCAGTATTAATGTCAGAAAGAACAATTCAAACATTTGTGAATAAACCCTAATCAAGGTCTCATCTAATCTTACACATACATTAGGATGTGCTGAGGTGCCATAACTAACTAAAAGCACTTTAGAAAGTCTGGACTTGTCAAGCAGACTGCATCAGACAACAGGTCAACAGCTATCACATACCGGCACTTTTACTTCCGGAAAGCTTCATCCTTACCATGTGAAAACAGCAGGAAAAGAGTAAACTTGCTGTGGTGGTCTGTGACTGAACTGTAGTCTTTACAGCAGGTGTGGGCAGGTATAGGCACCAGTGCACCTGTATATCAAATGTGTAGGGACTAGTCCTGGATCACAGATCCTTCAGTCATTAATTAACTGTTGACCACATAATGATTCCTTCACCAGTTCTGTAAATATCTGCTGAAGCTAGTTTTTCCTTAATAATTTTCATTTTTATACAGGTTCATATTCACAACTTTAACAAAGTGTTTCACTTTTTTGAGCCTTACAAAAGCATATTACTGGGTTACTTTATACAGAAAAATACAGAAAATACTGTACATTACTAGCATAGCAGATACAATATTTAGGATTTTAATGGGCTCTGATCATAACCAAGTAGGAATATGTTTAAGAAGTTCACCTCAAGAGTGGAGCAAAGTGAATGAGATACCAAACGCTAAACGAGTCATAGGAAATGGTGTACAATGGAGTAAGAAACTGTACACATTTAACAACTGGCTTAACTATGGGTGTCACTTCAAAGGGGTTCAATACTTCTCAGCCTGGGAGGACATGGTTGACAGGCCACACTGCTTTGCCAGGGATGGTTTTCACCTGTCACTGTTAGACTTTTGGATAGTGGCGAAAACATTATCCAACCCTACAGTGCGTTTTTAGGCATTGCCAAACAGAGAAACCTTCAAACATAACAAAAGCTACTCAGGACAAGCTAAAGGTGTTACTGCTCAATTCTGGGAGCCTCAACAAAAAACTGCCCTCCCTGGAAGCTCTCCTCACCCTGGAGAATGCTGACATCTGTGCATTTACTGAAACATGGTTCAAAGCCACGGAAAGCACTCCTGCATTGCATGGCTATAATACCTTTCATACATTGCAACCACCCACTGAACATGAAAGAGCAAAAGGCGAAGGTGTGTCTACTTAAAGGTTAAGCAAATCTGAAGACTGGTCGAAAAATATGTTATGCTTGAGCTACTCCATGTCCAACTAACCATGGGAAAAATCCATTTCCATATTCTTGCTAGCTACAGGTCCCCCGTCATGAACCAGGAGCCCATACATTACACCTGAAGTTACTAGAATTACTCACCATGTAGCCCAATACTGTTCTCATTGGTGATTTAACCACCCCTCCATTAATTGGGAGGCATACATGACTACTAACATGTGGGCCCAAAGATTTCTTTTCCTTGTAACTTCAAATTCCCTGGAGAAGCTAGTCTGCACTCCCACTGTGGGAACAAATATCCCAGATCTGGTATTCAACAAATGTGGGAGACTGTTGCCCTCCCCCCAGTCTCCCTTGAAATACAGATAAAACTACACCCTCACCTAATCCCCAAAACTTTAAGAACTTCTCTATGGTAAATTACCCTCTATTAAGGGATGGCATAGTTAGTTTCCAAGCTCCCCCAAATCCAGAAAACACAGAGACCTATGCAGAGGCATACACAAAAGCCCTATACAACTATATAAACAACTGCATAAAAATGGCAGTACCAGACTGAAATAAACCCAGGTCAAACTGCAAAAACAAGCCACCCTGGTGAACTCCTGTTATTAACTGGTTGTAAAACAACAGAAGAAAATGTGAGAAGTAACATAGAATGTGCACAACAGAGCAAGAGGTCCTCATTACTCTAAACAAGCACATTAGGGAACTACACAAGTCTCTGAAAGCAGACTTTGAGGTACAAATCGCCTCCAAAGCTAAGGATAACCATAAAGCATTTTCAGTCATGTCCCCAATTGTAAGAGCAACACCCAGCAATTTGCAGAATTAGTTGTAGATGGCATCACCTATACTCAGCCAAAAGATGTACTCAGATTTCACCTCCTTATCACCCCAGTCCTCCAAGAAATACCCTCCACCACTCCACCTCCAATTATCACCAAAGAACAGGTTTCCACTGTGCTCTCTAAAGCTAAGAACATAGCTTCAATGGGACCTGACTGTATACCAGGTTGCCTCTTAAACAGCTTAAATTAGGACCTATCAGGCCCATTCGAATCTCTACGTAACCACAACTTCCAGACTGGCTTTGCCCCGATAGAGTGGAGGACAGCAACAAACATTCCTCTACATAAAGGGGGACCATCTACTGACCTAGGAAATCACTGACCCATAAGTTTAACTAGTCTTACATGAAAGGTCATGGAAAGAATATTCACGGAGCTGATAAATAATGACATGGGAGACAGCCAAACACTGGATCCGACCCAGTTCGTCTTTTGCAAGAGCAGGTCAAGCCTACTGAATCTGGTGGATTTCTTTGAGAAAGTTACTAAGGCCATGGATGAGGGTAAAACAGCACATACCACCTACCTCAACCTGGCCAAGGCATTTGACACAATTCCCCACTAAGATATTACAAATAAACTCACAAAACTGGGCATAAATCCCAACATCACCAGCTGGATAGCCAACTGACGCATGGATAGGACATGTGTGGCTAAAGTGGGTGAATTCAGATCCAGCAAGAGGCCAGTTACTAGTGATGTGCCTTAGGGCTCAGTGTTGGGACCACATCTGTTTAAAATATACTTCTCTGAAGTCAAGGCTAATGTGGAAGGCCTCTGGACGGCAAAGTTTGCAGATGACTGCAAGCTGGAGCAATCACTGAATTCTCCCAATGATGTAGATATTCTTCAGGAGGGTCTAGATCAGACAAATGAGCTGTACCAGAACCATGGCCTAAAACTAAATGCAAAATAATGCATCATCATACCATTTGGGAAGTCAAATACCCCTGTAAATTAGAACATCACAGATGTCAGAGATCTAGGTACACAGATAGATAGTATCCTGAACTTTGATCACCATATGTCCACAGTAGTGCAGAAATCCTTTTATGTGGTGCAACTTATAAGTACAAGTACAACATCCAGATCCAAGAAACGTATAGTCCCACCATACTCAGCCCTCATTAGACCAACAACTGAGTACAGTGCGCCATTTGGCATGTACTTGACTAGGCACTTGCAGCACCTGGAGTGACCTCAGAGGTTCCTCACCCAGAAAATACAGGGTGTTAACAACATGAACTATGTGAATAGACTAAAAGCCCTATCTCTTTACTCTGTCTCCCACTAACTATTAAAGGGTGACTATGCCTGACCTACAAGGCACGCACAAATCTAGCTGCTACACATCTGCAACTCAAACAGTATGAGGGTCACCTGATCTAAGGAGCTAAACTTAGTCAGCGACTAAAACAAGCCATGCTGCAGAGACAGATATATTTCTCAGAGATTGTCCTTTCATTGGAACAGGCTTCCTGCTCACATTAAGGAGAGCCCTTTCCTGCCCCTCTTAAAATGAAGTTTGGATCAATGGATGGGAAATTGTAAAGTCACACCTGGAGTTGTGGCTGTGTCCCTTATAGACAGGGACAATCCGTCAGATACTCAGTGCACAGGCACAAATCCATGCCATCCTCTTGCCCCTAGGGGCCACATACTGGGTAAAATTGGGTTACATTGGCTAGGCTTGTAAGGGCCCTTAAGCCGTTAACCTAGTAATCTCATATGAACCTACACCTAGTCTTAAGCCACAGTACTCTGTGTATGACATACACAAGTAAACCCCGCTACCGGATGATAAGTGTCTCACAAAAATTAGGGTAACAGAAGAGTTTAACCTGAAGCTTGCAGAAAGTGTTATGCTTGTGACTGGACTGATCTCCCTTCCCTGCAGATGGACTGTTCAGCTGCTAGAGCTATGCAGCACATAGGTACAAAATTAAAAAAAAAATATTTTGTATTGTAGGAAAAAAATCCTAGCAGACATGGAGTTCTCTGTGGTATAGGCAACCCTGCTACCAAAACCAGACCTTTTTTTACCACCACCCAGAGAAGAGGACCCCCAGCACCCAATGTCCTTATTACCATAAGATATAATGACCCTGATGTTACCACCTGCCTAATGTCTTTAATGAATCTCATTTCTGCATCATGACAGAGCAGACCAGGAACAGGCATTTAATGAGACAGACAGTTCACACATGACCAATTAACTATTCCTTGCTCCTTGCTGTGCTGTGCATAACTGTGCTATGTTATGCTGTGCTGTGCATAACTGTGCTATGTTATCCTGTGCTGTACATAACTGTGCTGTGCATAAATGCAACAGAGTGCCTTTTACACTGCAGCACATAACATACCACAGTGTACTCTATATATCTGTGTGGCACTTATAAAAAAGACTTTCCTTTGTAGGCTGTATGTCAGTGCAGTGACTCATGTCTGTGAACTGCTGTAGTGACAGGCAGGATACCAAGCATGAGGCAACAAAAAAGACATGTTACAGGAGCAAGTGTAATTATCTCAAAAGAGCCTATGGCATTTAACTCCATACTGTCTCTTTATAGGCACTCTTTTCATAATTTTGAGGGCATGGTCCTCAGAAGTGTAGCAAGGGCAATGGGGGCAGCTGCCCCAATGTAAGGTGCTCAGGAGTGCAATCAGGAAATGTGCTTCCTCCTGCATTCTTTTCTATGATGGCATTTCTGAATACGAGCACAGAAAAGTACTTCAGCACTTTTTTGGTAAGATGTAGCAAGCCATTTAATAGTAGAAGTGTTTTTTTCTGTTGTACAACCACTAGAATTATAATTTTATGGAATAAGGGTCCCAGTTCTGTAAAAGTGGGAAAAAGCAATGATTCTTTTAAGAAATTGCTGGACACATGGGTTGGAGAAAAAGTTTATGATTCCAGTATCTTGGAAATAGTGTTCCTTGATGGACATATGGCTTGAACAGTTTAACCAACTTTTGAACGTATATATGTATATGTTTCATAGGAGATAGCACCTACATATTAAGCAAAGGACCAATCAAGAAAGGAGAGGGGAAAAAGCACTGCGATAAAGAGGAGGACTGCAGTAAGGGGGTGAGAGCAGCGAGACAGTAACACTTGCGGCTAAAGTGATGGATGAGGCAACTAAGAGGGATATTGCACCAGACATAGCTATTGTTAAGCTGGCATTAGTTAGAGAGCAGCATTACTTCTCTGAGCAGTCCACTCAAACTCCACTGCTTGGAAAACCAAGCCTACCTTCTGTGGCATCCAATAATACTCATTTGCCAATCCACTGCTCCTGGAAAACAAATTGTGTACTGTTAAGTATGCACAGCAGTTAAGAGAATGCAAGACATTGGTACTGGAAAAATGCATTTATCTCTCCCAAACTGTCTTCATAGGCAAGTACTAGACTATGTGGACCATCTTAAACTTAGCTAACTTCTCTCAAATGTGAGAATCAAACCCTGTACTCTGTGTCTATGAAGTCAACATCTTAACCATTATGCCAACCCCAAACTCTTGGTGAAATAAGTCAATTTGGTGCCACTACTGGTCACTATAATGACGCCACACCACATTCCTGGCCAGCACAGGTTATACCTGCAGCATTACCCAACATTCCAGCCATCTCACGTCAGGCACCCACTTTCTTCAAAGAGCTATTTTAAGTATCCAGCAGGCATGCCCTATAATTCCTATACAGGCATACTTTTCCAGAACACAGAAAACTATGCGTCTGAGACAGAAAATGATCATTTGTAATCAATGCACTGGCTTGCAAATTTAAATCCATAAATGAAATCTTGCAAAGGGTGTGCAATTTTAGGGTAACATTGTGAGGGGCTGCTATAGTACATAAATGGTGGGGTGAAGCTGTGCACAGCAATAAGTACATCTGATAAGCAAGTACATGGGAGGAGGGGCATGTCCATATTCATGTTCATAGAACAACATACCCCACACACCCACTAACTGACAAGTGGTGCTTACAGGTGTGCAGGTCCCGGCTTGGCCACCCCAGAGTGAGACAATGCCTTAAAATGTTTACTAGCTAGGAGAACATGTGCAGTCTATGGCTCATTGTTGTTGGTTCCCTTGTCTGTTGCCCTGGAGAACCACACATCCTCCTGCACATGCTGTGTTTCATAAGGGTGACACAATATCCATAATGTTTCTTGAAGGTTCCTGTGAGGTCCCTGTAGCTCAGATTATTAACTCATTCCCTCCAATGGAGCTCTGAAAGTTTGCACTGCAATGTCCAATGGGCAGAGGTTAAACTTTTTGACAGAATCAAATTATATCCTCACATATGAAATTAATGTCCATGTCTCTGAAACCATATCAGTTAGTAAAGAAGTATAAATGGCAAACTCTTCAGCACAAACTATTTTTATAGTCACAGTATTCTTTAGGTTCTAGGTCCTAAAATGGATTTTATAAGTCACAGTAAACACAGTTTGTAATATTCTGTAAACAAATTACAATATCTCTGCAACCACTCAAGGTACACTCATGTGAAGCCGCGGTGGTACAGCCAGCATTGTTGCCTCACAGCAAGAGGTTCTCCTGTACGATTCTTGGCTGGAGTGTGTGGAGTCTGCATGTCCTCCCCACGGTCGAGTGGACTCTGAAAGACATGTGTGAATGGGCGTGCCTTCGCTGAAGGTTGGGCTGACAACTTGGCACCATATAAATCGACTATCAATCATTAGCAGACTGGAGTTCCACTGTGGCGACCCCTAACCGGAAAAAGCCTAAAAGACAAACAACTCAAGGTACACTCATACTTTCAGCAACATTTTTTTTCACCCAGCTGAGAGCTTACATACAAGGCTAAGCAGCTCTGTCTGTGCTCCTTGGTTGCTGAAATATTTAGAAAAGCATGGCATTTATGATGATATAAATAAATATTATATGGACAACAACTTAGTTTAATTGCAGTAGACAGAGGTCAAATATCAATACAGTTTGCCATTGTGTAAGCATTAAGATGCAATTTGCTAATAATTTGCATGTAACATGGTTTTAAAAATATTAATGCAAATATAAACAATAAATATTTGATTCCCAGAGAAGTCAGCAGGATGTAACTGCAGAAAAGGCTAGAGTCATCATCCGGTTGTAATGAGTTAAGGGTACACATACATTTGTGTCTACAGAAATGGGCATACCATTCATCTACCTCAAGTTCAGTAGTGGACGACAGTTCATCTAAGTTCCTTAGAATATCCTTGTCACTTCAGAAATGATCCACACTTTTATGAATGATGAAGGGGCACACAATAATAAAATAATATCAGCACTCCTGGTTCCAAAAGCAACATAAACAGTTGCATATTGCATTTTAATGGAAGAGTTTTATTCTATTTAGCATTATATTATAATGTCAAAAATATATTTATCTGTTTTTTTGTAATTTATTTACTTATTTTATTTATTGACATTTGATTACCTGGAAAATCCGACTGCGTAGAAGTCCATTTTTCAGTGGAGGCCCAGGGAGAAAAGCTCCAATTTACTACAAAACATTTTAAGAACAATAATTTTACAATCTTCAAAAATAAAACAAAAACATCTGCAGTTTAAATAATTATAACAATTTAGACATAATATAAAAACATTGGTTAAGAATCAATATAAGGCATATAACAATCATTTAATATTTAGAGAAATTTTAGGCAGCTTGTAGGAAATTAAAGATAAGTTAGTCTAATACAAACAGGAACTGCAATATGAAGTGAGGGGAAAACAGGCTTGTGGTATATTTAGAGAGAAAGTCAGGGAAGAGAATTAGATAGTAGTAAGGGAGTAAGTGATAGAGGGAGAGTAAGGAGGTATAAGGAAAGAAAATTCACATTTAGGGATATAGTTCTTCCTGGTTTTGAGCAGCATCAGAGCCAGATTTTAGCTAGGAAGCGTTTCAGAGTGGTTTTGAAAGATGGGAAGGAAGGATTAACCTCATGGAGACAGGTAAGGTGTTCCAGGCCTTAACAACCGTCTACGAGTACAGACAATGCCCAGCAGGGTAAGGTGTTCCAGGCCTTAACAACCGTCTACGAGTACAGACAATGCCCAGCAGGGTAAGGTGTTCCAGGCCTTAACAGCCGTCTATGAGTACAGACAATGCCCAGCAGGGTAAGGTGTTCCAGGCCTTAACAACCGTCTATGAGTACAGACAATGCCCAGCAGGGTAAGGTGTTCCAGGCCTTAACAACCGTCTACGAGTACAGACAATGCCCAGCAGGGTAAGGTGTTCCAGGCCTTAACAGCTGTCTACGAGTACAGACAATGCCCAGCAGGGTAAGGTGTTCCAGGCCTTAACAACCGTCTACGAGTACAGACAATGCCCAGCAGGGTAAGGTGTTCCAGGCCTTAACAACCGTCTACGAGTACAGACAATGCCCAGCAGGGTAAGGTGTTCCAGGCCTTAACAACCATCTACGAGTACAGACAATGCCCAGCAGGGTAAGGTGTTCCAGGCCTTAACAACCATCTACGAGTACAGACAATGCCCAGCAGGGTAAGGTGTTCCAGGCCTTAACAACCATCTACGAGTACAGACAATGCCCAGCAGGGTAAGGTGTTCCAGGCCTTAACAACCATCTACGAGTACAGACAATGCCCAGCAGGGTAAGGTGTTCCAGGCCTTAACAACCGTCTACGAGTACAGACAATGCCCAGCAGGGTAAGGTGTTCCAGGCCTTAACAACCGTCTACGAGTACAGACAATGCCCAGCAGGGTAAGGTGTTCCAGGCCTTAACAACCGTCTACGAGTACAGACAATGCCCAGCAGGGTAAGGTGTTCCAGGCCTTAACAACCGTCTACGAGTACAGACAATGCCCAGCAGGGTAAGGTGTTCCAGGCCTTAACAACCGTCTACGAGTACAGACAATGCCCAGCAGGGTAAGGTGTTCCAGGCCTTAACAACCATCTACGAGTACAGACAATGCCCAGCAGGGTAAGGTGTTCCAGGCCTTAACAACCATCTACGAGTACAGACAATGCCCAGCAGGGTAAGGTGTTCCAGGCCTTAACAACCGTCTATGAGTACAGACAATGCCCAGCAGGGTAAGGTGTTCCAGGCCTTAACAACCGTCTACGAGTACAGACAATGCCCAGCAGGGTAAGGTGTTCCAGGCCTTAACAGCCGTCTACGAGTACAGACAATGCCCAGCAGGGTAAGGTGTTCCAGGCCTTAACAACTGTCTACGAGTACAGACAATGCCCAGCAGGGTAAGGTGTTCCAGGCCTTAACAACCGTCTACGAGTACAGACAATGCCCAGCAGGGTAAGGTGTTCCAGGCCTTAACAACCATCTACGAGTACAGACAATGCCCAGCAGGGTAAGGTGTTCCAGGCCTTAACAACCATCTATGAGTACAGACAATGCCCAGCAGGGTAAGGTTTTCCAGGCCTTAACAACCGTCTACGAGTACAGACAATGCCCAGCAGGGTAAGGTGTTCCAGGCCTTAACAACCGTCTACGAGTACAGACAATGCCCAGCAGGGTAAGGTGTTCCAGGCCTTAACAACCGTCTACGAGTACAGACAATGCCCAGCAGGGTAAGGTGTTCCAGGCCTTAACAACCGTCTACGAGTACAGACAATGCCCAGCAGGGTAAGGTGTTCCAGGCCTTAGCAACCATCTACGAGTACAGACAATGCCCAGCAGGGTAAGGTGTTCCAGGCCTTAACAACCGCTCACTTAGTACAGACAATGCCCAGCAGGGTAAGGTGTTCCAGGCCTTAACAACCATCTACGAGTACAGACAATGCCCAGCAGGGTAAGGTGTTCCAGGCCTTAACAACCGTCTACGAGTACAGACAATGCCCAGCAGGGTAAGGTGTTCCAGGCCTTAACAACCATCTACGAGTACAGACAATGCCCAGCAGGGTAAGGTGTTCCAGGCCTTAACAACCATCTATGAGTACAGACAATGCCCAGCAGGGTAAGGTTTTCCAGGCCTTAACAACCGTCTACGAGTACAGACAATGCCCAGCAGGGTAAGGTGTTCCAGGCCTTAACAACCGTCTACGAGTACAGACAATGCCCAGCAGGGTAAGGTGTTCCAGGCCTTAACAACCGCTCACGAGTACAGACAATGCCCAGCAGGGTAAGGTGTTCCAGGCCTTAACAACCGCTCACGAGTACAGACAATGCCCAGCAGGGTAAGGTGTTCCAGGCCTTAGCAACCATCTACGAGTACAGACAATGCCCAGCAGGGTAAGGTGTTCCAGGCCTTAACAACCGTCTACGAGTACAGACAATGCCCAGCAGGGTAAGGTGTTCCAGGCCTTAACAACCATCTACGAGTACAGACAATGCCCAGCAGGGTAAGTTGTTCCAGGCTTTAACAGCCATCTACGAGTACAGACAATGCCCAGCAGGGTAAGGTGTTCCAGGCCTTAACAACCATCTACGAGTACAGACAATGCCCAGCAGGGTAAGGTGTTCCAGGCCTTAACAACCGTCTACGAGTACAGACAATGCACAGCAGGGTAAGGTGTTCCAGGCCTTAACAACCATCTACGAGTACAGACAATGCCCAGCAGGGTAAGGTGTTCCAGGCCTTAACAACCATCTACGAGTACAGACAATGCCCAGCAGGGTAAGGTGTTCCAGGCCTTAACAACCATCTACGAGTACAGACAATGCCCAGCAGGGTAAGGTGTTCCAGGCCTTAACAACCGTCTACGAGTACAGACAATGCCCAACAGGGTAAGGTGTTCCAGGCCTTAACAATCGTCTACGAGTACAGACAATGCCCAGCAGGGTAAGGTGTTCCAGGCCTTAACAACCATCTACGAGTACAGACAATGCCCAGCAGGGTAAGGTGTTCCAGGCCTTAACAACCGTCTATGAGTACAGACAATGCCCAGCAGGGTAAGGTGTTCCAGACCTTAACAACCGTCTACGAGTACAGACAATGCCCAGCAGGGTAAGGTGTTCCAGGCCTTAACAACCGTCTACGAGTACAGACAATGCCCCGCAGATCTGCTAGGTGTGCAGACAGATCATCTGATTGCAATGACTGGTTGGGAACATAGTTGTGTAGAATGTTTTTCATTGTTGTACAAGCAGATGGATGCTGGTAACGCAGAAATATACAACAGTTTTCAGGTGTGATGTTACAAAAACACAATTATGGCTATGTTTTTGTCACTTTTATATCTGTCAGCTTTAACAAAACTTAAGACATAAACCTCCATGCTGAATTTGTTCATGTCAGTACTTTTATTGACAGATACATGACTGTCAGTTCTAGTATTATTCCAACTCAGTGTAGAGATATCTTTGATATATAGTACATTTCTCACTCAAAACAGAAGGCTTATATCTACCTTTACTTAATCCAGATGTTGTTGTTGTGTCTTTCGGCTTTTCCCGGTTAGGGGTCGCCACAGTGGAACTCCGGTCCGCTAATGATTGGCAGTAGATTTTTACATGCCGAGTTGCCGGCCTTGACACACAACCTTCAACGAAGGTACGCCCATTCATGCATGTCTCTACACAGAAGACGCTCTAGCTGAGAATCGAACAGGACAACGTCTTACTGTGAGGCGACAATGCTACCGCAGCACCACCACCGCAGTGTACCTTTACTTAATCCAGATATAATGGATATTTTCAGACCATCATACTGTAAGATGTGGGAGGTCAGAAATGGTGCATATAATACCTGAAGACTCGTACTTCTACTGTAGGTCGTGAACTAAGGATTTACAAGTAGCTCTGTGTTCAAACTGTTTGTACTATCTTGACCTTGAATTATAATGTGTTTTCCTGCGTACTGTATAATTCTGAATGCTAAGCAATATGCACTTACCAGATTGCAGTTAAGAAATTTGCATGCCTTAGCCTCATAGTACTGCATAAATCCTTGTCACCTCTAGTGTAAGAAACTTGCTTTATCTACAACAGTAGTTTATATGCTGTTGACACAGCAAAAGCTTGTTTTATGGCTCCAGTATAAGAGAAAGGCTTGCTTTGTTGGCTTTTCCTTGGCCAAAAGTGTAACATTTTAATGGACAACAAGATATAAGAGCCAATGAGACAAATTCTTAAAGACAAAAATCTAAGATTTTGTGAAAACGTAACATGGTAGGTAGGTACCATAAAAATGAACAGACACATAATTCAGAGTTGTTATGTAAAGCAATGCAGCAATCATTAAACAGAGAAAAAACTACACTCTGAGACGTTTTTTCTTAGTTTACAAATGACCTTGAACTATAATACATCTGCTATTATAGCTTGTGGCATGTATTTACATGTTATTATGAAGTCCAGTCAATAAAGAATTTGGATCTACTTATCTGGTTAATTATGTAAAAAATTAGTAGATGATGACTAGACTGTGGCATTAACCAATACTATGGCAAGATTCAGAGTCATGGAGTTCTAATTCTGGTGATTCAATAAAATTCCCTGGAATTAATTTTATCCAGTTGGTGTGACTGATGAAGTGTCCCAAAGGGATCTGAATTGGTGACAAAGCTTTGCAATTTCTCTTATGTTTAGTATAGCATTTCTAAATACGGAGAGAAAACAGGGAGCAGTCATTAACAACTAGGTTTTACTGATGGAAGTGCTTCTTGAGGAAGTCAGGAAAGGTATCATAAGATGGTTAAATCTAGACTGCTTTGGTAAATTTCATTTTATAAACTATTCTCTAAATAAAACCAAAAATTTTTCAGAAAAATAGACAATCAAACATTGTGGAATTTAAGTATTAACGACATTAAATCATTTACAATGTAGTAAAATTGCTTACTAAACTAGCTATGCAAATTTTGCCCTTTATAATTAGATATTCAATGTGGCATAGACATTGCACTTGTGAAACCATGCACAGAGATAGATTATTCTGTGCAAAGCTGTGTGAGAGAGGTAGTACCTTTGCTGTTTGTTCTTGTATACATACTGAAACCAGTAGTTTATTCCTCAGTAAGACGAAGAAGTAATACACGCTTGAATTTTTTTTTCCAGTACTGGGCAACAGTGATTTATGGGTTTGTCTGAGAAAATTTTACAGGAAACTGAAATATAATAAACAGTCATATTTTACAAATACAACTCAAAATATGTAACATGAACCAAAGGGCAAACTAGTATTATGAAAGGATAATTGCTGTCTGGGAAGAACTCCCAATTGTAGTGGTTAGTAATAAGAACGTGTCTTGAGTTTAAAAACAAGTTATACAAACATTTCAAAATGAACTGAACTGGTTATGAGCCAGGACTCGGACATGATTATTATCTTTGGTTACAAACTATCTTTAGTTCTTGTATTACTTTCTGTACAAGTTTTATGAAGAAGGTAATTCCAAAGTCAAGTGTCATGCTCTTAAAGCAGTGTTGTTATATTGCCACTGACAACTGCACGAGAACTGGCTCACTTTTTATGACAGAAAAATTTTTTTTTTCATTGGTAGAAATTAAATGTGCACACTTTCTGCAGGTTAGGAGCCCTGCAAAGAAAATGTATTTTCCATGTAGTAATGAATACTTTCCATTATCTCTCCAAGTCTTAGCTGCATGCTAGAGACCTTCACCTCATGCATATACACCACTAGGAACCCCACCGTATTTACGTTTCTAATCCTGGCATAAGATTTCACTCCTTAGGAGCTGACCATTAACTGATGCAACACACTCTGGTGACTCTCAGTCCACTGGATGGGCTATGTATAGTGGAAGCTGCAAGATTTTGCCTCAGACCCAGTCTGAGTTGACAAATTAAGTGATTGTAGTCTGGCATATGTCAAGTGCACTAAGTGCCAATTGCTTAAGCACTGCAGTTCTAGTACACTGTCAAGGTAGAGCGCTATAGACATGTAGAAAGAGCATGTGGACAGCTAGTTATCAACTCACCAACAGCAGTTCACAGGTGAAAACAGCTGAGCGGTCTAATGCAGCGATGCTCAGTTCAGCAACCAGCAGCAAAGACTGTGAATTACCTTATAGCCTTATCATAGAACCTAAAGAAGCCATGTAATACATTTATTTTAAACCAGCTAGATCAATTAACTAATTTTTACAATATTTACTCAGCCAGACAGCCATAGAATTTGAGTTTGAAGGAGAGGAGGCTGAAATTTTGTATTTTATTAATGAACATCAACCTATAAAGCTATCTCCTCTAGTGCTGGTATGCTGTTGCCTGAACTTGGATGGGATGGGGTGGCTCCAGCAATGACCACGTTGAAGTAGCACACACATGGGAACAACTGCACCCCTCATGGGCTTGTGTTTTGGAAGGAGAGCAAAGCAGACATGGAAGGATAACAATGAAGCATTTGAAAGGGTATGCCAAAGTCCTGCGTAAATACAGTGCTTTCTACTATCGCATGAAGTTGTCTCCTATTAGGAATCTTGATAATGCATATTTCAGTCACTACACCTTCAGATTAACTATTTTTACCTGAAATTTTGATAACAAGTTTGTCCTTTATTCATCCTTTAAACAAAATAAGCTCTTTAGGCACATGCACTCCTTTGCCAGGGCAACCCATGATTGTTAGGTGATAATGTGACTTTCTGAGTTCACAGTTTTATAGGTTCATACATGTGTACTAGGTTAATGACTACTGGGGCCTTTAAATGGCTAGCCATACATCCTAAAGCAATCCTACAGGTTTTTGTGCCTTAGAAGTTGTTTAGAGGGTTGTGTGCAAGCTAGGTCATGACTTTACGGATTGTCTGTGTCTATTAGAGACAGGGATGCCAGACTGGGGTGAATTTCCAATTTCCCATCCATGCATCCATGTTACACTTGAACAGGGTCAGGAAAGAGCTCTGCTTCCCGTGGAAGGACAGCCTGTTACAGAGCAGGGGGATTCTCTGAGACAGGTACTTGTCCCTTCAATATGTTCTATTCACGTCACAAACAAGGCTGCAAGTCCCTAGATCAAGTGGTTCTAATACTATTGGTTTTGTGGATATGCAAAACATCCATCAGGGTGTTCGGCTGCATGTGCCTGGTCAGGTACATCCTGAAGGGGTCCTTATATTCAATGATGGCTCTGACAAGGTTCGATTTTAGAGGAATAATGACATCACTGGATCTAGACGCCATACCCTTGCTTATAAGTTGAACAACACAGAAGGATTTCCTTACCACTTGGACACAGGCTGGCCGAATGCCAGGTCATTATCTACATATGTTCCCAAGTCCATCACTGCTGGAGCTACTCTTAGGGATGTTTTATCAATGAGAAAGCTTCCTAGGTCAGCTGACTTCCCAAAGTGTATTATTATGCATTTTTTGGCATTTAGTTTTAGGCCATGACTTTGGCGCTAGTCATTTGTCTGTGTTAGTCCTTCTTGTACAATGTTAGTGTCTTGTGGTGATTCTATGACTGTCCTTAGCTTACAAGCTTCTGCCAACTTGGTCAGCCAGAGACCCTTGACATTGGCCTTGACTTATGACAAGTAAATGGCGATAAGGAGCGGACTCAGCACTGAAGCCTGTAGGATGTGACTAGTGACCAGCCTCTTTGGGAAAGTAGGTTCTCCAGTCTTAACTTCCTAGGTCCTATCTAGAGAGCCAGCTGGCTATCCAGCATGTAACATAAGGATTTATACCTAATTATGACAGTTTGTTTATGACTGCCAAGTGGGGTGTTGTATCAAATGGCTTAGCCAGGTCAAGTTATGCTATTTACACTATTTTGCCCTCATCCATTGCCTTGGTGACCTTTTCAAAGAAATCCAGAAGGTTAAGTGGGCATGATGGGCCCCTGATGAAGCAAAACTGGTTTGTCTCATGTGTCTGAGGGTTTTCTATGTTGTTATAAATCATCTCCATGACAATTCTTTCCATGGCTTTGCATATGAGACTGGTGAAAATTATGGATCTGTATCTCCCAGGGTCTGTTGATGGACCACCCCTGTTTAGAGGGATGAATGTCACAGTTCTATTTGTGTGTCACAAAGCCTGTCCAGAGGATATGGTTAAATAGTGACTTCAGTGGCCCTGATAGGAAGCACCCTAGGATATTACTGGGCCACAATGAAGCAGTGTTCTTGGCCTTAGAGAGATCACATCTAGGATCGTCAGAGGAGTTATGCTTGATGGTATTACCTGGGGGCAGCTGGAGGGGTAAAACTGGAGATTAATTGTTGTTAAGTAGATTGGCTACATCACCCCCCCCCCCCCGGCTCTGTGAATGTGGCTCCAAAACAAGCAGTTCTACACACAACACTATTGTGTACTGCCACTGAGGTTTTGGACTTAGCTAAAGAAAGACTTGTGGTTTTCCTTGGTCTGAGAGGCTAGCTTTACCTCAAAATTAGACTTAATTAGCCCTCTTAATTGTCTACTTAGCTTGATGAGAGTGTTTTTATTTTTCTAGGAGTTGCACTTCATAACTTTATCTGTGACTTTTTCTTTTGTTGTACAATCTCTTTATGTTTGGATTCCACCAGGCTGGTTTGCTTTTTAGTTTGTTTAAAGCTTACTTCTGATAGGCACTAGGCATGACAGCCTTTATGCAACTATTAACATGGCTGTACAGTGTTTTTATGAACAATCCTGCATAGGCTGCTATGATATCTGGCTTTTGGAGGGGCTTGAAATTTTTACAGGTGTTCACTTAATAATAGGTAGTTTGCCTTAGAATAGTTCCTAACTGTTACAGTGTTTGCTGGAGTTAGACAATTGATTTTTAGTTTGAAGGAGACAGCTTTATGATCTGACCTTACAAGAGAGGACACTATACTGTGGGTGGGGGTTGGGTGCAATGTTCTCCCATATTTGCGAGTGCCAAGTCCAGTATGTCTGCACCCCTGGTAAGTGCATGGACCAACTTGTTCAGGGTGTTTGTATTGGCAAAGTCTAGAAATCTCTGGGCCTAAAAGTTTGGGGTCATGTAGGATTCCCAGTTTATAGAAGGGTAATTGATGTTGCCCATGAACATGGTATTGGGTTGAATGGTGAGTTTCTGCATTACGTCTAATAATGTTCCATGGGTTTCATAGGTCATAGAGGGTGACCTGTAGCTTGCTAAGATATGATATGAGACTTTGTTCGTAGTAAGTTGGAAGTGGAGAAACTCCAGCTCTTCATCCTGTTTGACTAACCGCAAGGTACATTTGTTATTGATGTAGATGTAGATGTAGACACCTCCACCTTTAGTCCCTGCCTGAGCATTTGCTGGTCTAAATGTGTGGAGGGCACTGAAGCCTTTCAGTGCTGGGGTACTCTCTGTGGCTTTAAACCGTGTGTCAGTAACTATACAAATGTTTGCATTCTCCAAGGTGAGGAGAGTTTGGAGGGAGTGGAGCTTCTTCTTTAGACTCCTGGCATTGAGCAGTAACACCTTTAGATTCTCTTTGGTTTATTTTGCTAAACTGGGAGGTTTGTCAGTTTGGTATTGTCTAAGAAAAGCACTATAGGGGAAGGGAATGTTTTAGTAAATATTCAAAAGCCTAGATGGGAAAGGTACAGACTCTCCTTGGCAAAGCAATGTGGTCTGTTAACCTTATCTGACAAATGTTGTACTCCTTTTGAATTACACCAGAAGCAAAAACATTAATTAAAGTCAATCATCTTTTGTTTGTATTGTGGCATCAGCCTTGGTAAAGATAGATTATTCAATGCTAGGCTCATGCCAACCTGTGACACATGGTCCAAGACTATTCAATGCTAGGCTCATGCCAACCTGTGACACATAGTCCAAGACTATTCAATGCTAGGCTCATGCCAACCTGTGACACATGGTCCAAAACTATTCAGTGCTAGGCTCATGCTAACCTATGACACATGGTCCAAGACTATTCTATGCTAGGCTCATGCCAACCCGTGAAACATGGTCCAAGACTATTCAATGCTAGGCTCATGCCGACCTGTGACACATGGTCCAAGACTATTCAATGCTAGGCCCGTGCCAACCTGTGACACATGGTCGAAGACTATTCAATGCTAGGCTTGTGCCAACCTGTGACACATGGTCCAAGATTATTCAATGCTAGGCTCATGCCGACCTGTGACACATGGTCCAAGACTATTCAATGCTAGGCTCATGCCGACCTGTGACACATGATCCAAGACTATTCAATGCTAGGCAAATGCAAACCTGTGACACATGGTCCAAGACTATTCAATGCTAGGCTCGTGCCAATCTGTGACACATGGTCCAAGACTATTCAGTGCTAGGCTCATGCCAACCTGTGACATATGGTCCAAGACTAATCAATGCTAGGCTCATGCCAACCTGTGACACACGGTCCAAGACTATTCAATGCTAGGCTCATGCCAACCTGTGACACATGGTCTAAGACTATTCAATGCTAGGCTTGTGCCAGCCTGTGACACATGGCCCAAGAGCTCAATAATGCTTCTCTTTATATAGTCCAAGCAGGAACAGCTGAGGTCACTTATACCCATAAATGCTATGAATGAATTATACTGGTACTTTTGGTTCAGTGACCTGAATGCCTGCATATCCTGGCACCTGACAGTAAGTGACCATCATTTTTGTCCTTGTTCAATTAATGAGTGGGGCCTTAGTATGTCATACAATGAAGTCCCCTATGGCTAGACCCCTGGGTAGTGCATTGATTTGCTTTACTGGCATTGTTTTTGAGGCTCCATCAGGTATTGCTGTATGTATAGTGTTGGGCATTGTTTCTGTCAAGTGCATTCGAGTTTCCTGAGGTTAATTCTTACTGGTGAAATGTCTGGGAGGTCTTCAAGGTTTGGGAAGATTGCATTAAAGTTCCTGAGCATATGTTTGTCTATGTGCTAGGCACATAATACATGTAGTAGGTGTAGCATGTGTGTTACCAACAGCCTGATTGCTATTTTGAGTGCTTGCATGTGAGAGTTTTGCCTCCAGTGACATTGTGTAAATACATGTGTCACATACTGTATTTGTTTCTTTAAGGATTAAATGGTTGTCAATGAATGTGAGACAATTGCTATGTTGTCTCAAGATGCCCACTATCCACCAAACAGGCTGTGGAAAAACTGGGCAAGGGTATACTCATGATGTCAGCACTATTCCAGGTAAACTACAAGGGTGTGGTACAAGAGGGATTAATAGATTGTTAACCAGGGTGCTTCTGGGACTTGAAACATGACCAGGCTATGTTGTTGTTGTTTGTCTTTCGGCTTTTCCCGGTTAGGGGTCGCCACATCGGAACTCCTGTCCTCTAATGATTGTCAGCTGGTTTTTATGGTGTTGAGTTGCCAGCCTGATGCCCAACCTTCAACGAAGGCACGCCCATTCAACGCATGTCTTTCGAACTCCCACTCGACCGCAGGGAGGACATGCAGACTCCACACAGAAGGCACTCCCAACCCAAGCCAAGAATCGAACGGGAGAACCTCTTGCTGTGAGGCAACAACGCTACCGCTGCACCACTCTAGAAGTGTGAAACATGACCAGGTTATATAAGACTAAATTTATGGGCTAGTGATCCTTAACAAGCAAAGTAGTTGTTCTATGTACAACTGAGTTAATATGTCATTTCAGAGGTAGTTTTATAGGGAAAGTTTAGTTTTGCAGGTGTCGGTGTCTACACAAGACACTGCTGAGCACTGCTGCGTGATGAGCAGCAGTGCACAACTCCACAAATTTACACAGGCACTGAAAACAGAAGACAATGACTATATAGGCCCCTGGCCAATAAAACATCTATTCTCTAAGCCTTTCTGTGTGTTTATCAACTCAGATAGAATTGACCACCACCTACTACAACACTAGATGAATAATTCCAGTCTTTTTAACATATAACACACAAAACTTAGCTCAAAGTGTTAACACAAGTAATTCAACAACTAACTAGATTACTCTTAAAAGGCAATTACAAGACAAACAGATAAATGCAGTTAACAATTTATGAAATGAACAGTACTTCACAAAGTTTGAAACTAGAACAGAGGGATTCAGTCTCAGGACCACAGAAGTCCACAAGGATCTTGTAGTATTATGCCTCCATAGTAAAGCTTCCTCCATTGTCTCTGCTAGTCTAGATGTAGACTACACATTCTGAATTATCCAGGTCCTCAAAAGCCCCAGAACTCAGGGCTGTATTACTTGTTATTTTTATTTATTTATTTGTATTTAACTGATTGATATAATCCTTTTTTTTCAGACTGAGCCAGGATACACTGTCTGGTTAAGTGACTGAGTCATGCAGCAGGTAAGTAGAAGCCCAAGGACTCAAACCCTGGACTATAGATGGAAGTTCATTAAAAGATCACAGACGTACTACTTTGCAATACTAGAAGTAATTTATTAGGCTAGTGCCTTTCCTTTAATTAACCTGGTCACAGTCTACTATTGCAGTTTAGTTTTATTTTCCTGGAAATACTTGCAAGTGATAATAATTTTCTCCAGTACTGAACAGATTCCCATTTATCACTATATTTTATTCATGGGGTGCATAATATTTTACTTCTCCATGGGCCCTCCTTTCCTAATTTAGAAGTGTCTACCTTTGCCCATGGTCCTTTCTTTTCAGCCTTTTGTGTCTTTACTCCTTCTCACTGATTACCGCTTTCCATGCACTAAACCAGTATGTCTCCATTAGACCCTACACATGCATGCATGCATGCATATATGCAAGACATACTGTTTGATGATTATTCTACTTATACAGAATAAAACAAAAACTGTAATATACTTTTTTTTTGCATTCAGTATTCAGAACTGTCAACTTTGCTGCATAACCTTTTTGTACTAGTTGATACACTTAATTGGATTATTTGTTCTGTCTGACCAGCTCCTTAGCTAGAGGAACAAATCTGCATTCAAATATAGCACCTTCATCAGCATTTCCCATCGGCTGTAGAGACAAACTGATTGCAAGTCAGAACATTAAATTGGTACACTTTTGTTACAGGAATATCTTTCTTCAGTGATAGAGTGGTAGATAAGGCTATGCTTTTTCTGCAGGCTGCTCTTGCCTAGGCATCTTAGATAGGTGGGCAGTTTGTCAATGATCCATTTTCTTCCCCTCTGACTCTATCCCTATGGAGTCTGGTCCAACGGTGTGCTTTCTGCTGGCATGGTATGTTTTGGCATCACTGCTAAGGAAATCTAAGAAGACTCATCTTAGCTGGACACTAAAATTACAGCTAATGTCTATGTCATTTGAAGCATAATGAAGCTGGAAATCTCCATATGTAGTTCAGCCATGTCCATTTCCTTAAGTCTCAAAACATTTGGCCACGGCACTTGACTTTTAGAGTAGAAGACATTGCTGTAATCTGGAGATAATGTTTTGGGACATTCTGGCATCTGAAGATCTGAGTACAGCTTTCTTGCTTTCTTAAGGGCTGCTTTTCTTATATTACAATCAAGAAGTTTCAATATGAATTATATAGGAAGTTATTTAGTCTAAGCTGTCTGGAATATTTTTTTTATCCCATTCTACTACTTTAAAGGTTGGGGAATGGTATCATGGTTAAGGTGTTTACCTTACAGACACAAGGTAAAGGGCTTGGTTCTCACCTATGAGTGAATTTGCTGTGCTTAAAATGACCCATAAAGACAGCTAGTCTAGTACTAACCTATGGATTGCAGTAAGATCAGAAGTTATTTCTGAATGAAAATAGCTATCTTCATGTCTGCTTTCCTGACAGCTACGTCAATGAGCTAGAGATTGCTCTTCCTGCTTCAGTTCTCTAGGTCACTGACTTTATTTTTATATGCTGCAGCTGCTAAGACTACATTTTTAATGGGTAAATCAACTATCATTGTCAAATACGTACAAAATGCTTTACTTATTGAGCAAACATCTATAACAAATGACAATATGCATGATCAATATAAACTATGGGATTAGAATTAAAATAAAAATGTGTAGTTTCCAGCCGATGTGCTAAAAACCAGTAACCACAAACAAAAACACTCACAGTATTCCACACAATAGAAGTAAACATGCAATCACTAGTACAGAAACATAAGCAAGGTTTAATAACTTGCATTTGTTTAGTGCTGTTGGCCCATTTATTAGCAGGACTTCATCAGAGCTAAATAAAATAAATTAATAACCCATTTTAAAAACACAGTGCATAAACCTTTGATAAACATCAACCAAACTGCAAATTTGTTTAAAATTATTGTGTGTATAAATATACATTAAATATGTTAACTCAATTAAGTATACCAAAAAACAATATCACCTTAAAACACTTAAAGGAAATATATTGAAACACCAGTATTTAGTATTGGTATGTTCTTCCTACAAAATCATTAGATCTGAAATGTTAAAAAAAAGTTTGATACATAAAATACTTATCACATTAAAATATAAAATTATATGAAATTTCATCAACTTTTAATAAACTTATTTTTTTTTGTACTGCACATATACTCTGCAAACAAATTAGTTGTACAATTTTGATCTGCTCATGTAGAAAATTTTCAATTGAGGTATTTCTTTCTACTCATTATAAGCAAGTTATAGATATAAGAAATGTAAAAAAAATGCATAATACCAGGGGGTTGTGAAATAGAGCATGGAAATTGTGGGCTTTATTATGGGTTCAGGATGATAAAGTGGTATATATTCTTAGTATTGTTAAGATTACTGGACATACAGCTTATGTTTCCTATAAAAATCAGCCTAAAGCATGTTTTTACTGAGGAGTCTTTATACATTTGATACAACAATGTCCTAAACATAAATGTAGCCAATGTGGAAAACTTGGAAATTCTGCCAATAACTGTAACCTTTCTGTAGGAGATGTAATATGAGAGGTCACTTTGGGTGTTATTGTTCCTTATTAGCAGATAACTCACATGATTCTGAATTACTTACAGACAAAAATAAAGATTCATCTCTACCTATAGAAATGCCAGAACCAAAAGTACCTTCTCCTTCCTTTTTAGAATATGCTATTATCCCAGACATGAAAGTAAGGAAGATAATAACCAAACAGTATAATCATTTGAAGAAAGGTGGGGGGGTGATTATATTAATGATATAAATATGGATAAGGAGATCAAGTCTTAGACTGAGAAAAGACTGCACAAATGAAAACTAAAACAAGATGCTAAAAATTGCAAAGAAAGGCAAAGGATAGTTAAAATGTGTGTAACCTTAATTTTAATAGTATTTTGACTGACAAGAGAATAAATATCTTCATTAAATTATGCAAGAAAATTGATTTTGATATATTTTACTTGGTGGATAATAGATTACTGAATGATCTACAAAGGCATCAAACAGAAAACACGTGGGGTCATAAAATTGTTTGGTGTGTTGGTGAGGACTCTTGTTCTGGTATAGCTATCTTGTTCTGGCATTTTTCTTAGACCACATGCAATATTATTATATTTTATAATAGGAATACCAAGTTTCTTATTAATTTGTGATATTAAAACAAATATAGGCATTGTCAGACTTACAGCTATATATACATCTCCAGTTTTGAGGTTTAGGACAAAATAATTTTCTACATTATAATCTTTTATTCTTGTAAACAGTCCTATCATTTGGATAGGGGATTAGAATTGTCATTTTAGAAATAATACACATCACTCAGCTATTAAAATGTTGCAAAATAGTTTTGATTCAAGATTTTTTACACTATACCCATATAAGACTCCTATACATTTAAAAGTGAAGATAGTGATCAAAATTGATTATTTTGCATATTTACAAGGTTTATATTTATTTTTTCAGCATTCTTAGATGCTAATCTTACAAACCATAAAGATGTAATGTTTAAAAATACAAAACACTATTTCCTGTATATCAAGAGGACAAGGGATTAAAAAAAAACTTAATGGTTGGTTGACTTGTACTGATGAATTACATATTATTAGATATCGTTTGGCAACAATTTCTTACATTAGTTTATTTGTGTAATAATTGGTCAACATAGTAGATTCATCATAAATTGAAATATAAAACCTTGTTTTGTTCTACAGAAAAAAAAGCTTTATTACATCATAAAAAACATATGTATAAAATGACTTTTGATACAATTTTTAGTAATAATTCAACAACATATATTTCCAAGTTAACATTTGATAGAATACATGATTTATTATGTAAACAAAAATGTGGTCTTCATGGAACTTGACAAGATATATCTCCTTTGTTAAGTACAAAAAAGACAGTGATTCTATGATAGCATTAAAAACAATGAATGAGAAGGCAGTAACTACACAAAGAAGAGTTTATGACAGTTGTAGAAGATCGTCTTAAAATATAATATTATTGGAATATTACACCTTTATCTGTTCAAGGTGGACAAAATTTATTAAAATTAGTATCTTTATCAGAATTAAATTTAGTAATAAAGACACTGGATAAAAATAATGGGTCTATATTATTTCATTGAACACTTATTTAGTGAAGCCACACTTCATCAAATGGCAAATTTTAACTAGGGCAATCCCATCTGGAATTTGTCTTTTCCCACACTTTTGTGCAATCTCAGAGTTGGTATATTTAGTTGAGGGGGCACAGCATCCCGCACTGGGGGTGTTGGGGAGCAGCCCCTCACTTTGGCAGGTTTTAAATTTTATTTATTTATTTTATTTGCAGTCACTTGGTTGGCCAATCACTTGATTGCCCTACTTAAAATTTGCCATTTGATGAAGAGCAGCTTCGCTAAATATGTGTTCAACAAATTGCTATTCACTGAATAAACATTCGATGAAAAAACATAGACCCAAAAAACATCTCCCAGTACAGATGATATTCCATTTGAATTCTATATTAACATGTCAATACCTCAAAAACTATATTTCTGAATGTATTAAATGAGTGGTTGTTTAATGGATTTGATGATATGTCATTCTGTGAAGTAGTAATTAAAATTTATATATAAGAAAGGGAGATATACATGATCTTAAAAATTGGAGACCTTTGATAATACAAAATGCTGATTATAACATTTCTTGTAAAATATTACAAACTAGATTAAGTAAAATTTTTGTTAAAATATTTAACTGAAGTATTTATGGTATTAAAATTAAACCAATAAAAGATCTTCTCACATTTCTTAGGTTAATAATAGATAGCATGAACAATAAACATACAGGCATTCTTGTTTCTTGTAATGTAGAAAAAGCATACAACTCTATTTCTTATAGAATGTTATGGAAAATGTTAGAATGTTATAAAATTCCAAAGAAAATTATATTCTTATTAAACATATCTATCCATCTCTCTCTCGCTCTCTCTCTCTCTCTCTATATATATATATATATATATATGTATATATATAAAACAGAAATTGGGTTAGACCTATAGTTAATCGTTATATAGGTAAACCAATTAAACTTAACAGATGGTTTTAGCAAGGATGCTCATTAATTAGTGTATTATTTTCTTTAGTTATTAATGCTATTATTGAACAATGTTATTTTCCTGTCCTTTTGCAACATGGAACATTGTTACCTCTATTCCTATACCTTTGATATTATCCTATGGAGATGATTTCATTTTAATTCTAGAAAATGAAGTAAATTTAAATGATGTATTACAGATTTTTCCAGTATTATCTAAAATTTGTAAGATTACATTTCGATATGAATAAATGTAAAGGCTTTATGACCGTAAATATTAAAAGTATTATTATTTTTTCTAATAATTCTATTCAATTTTAGGTAGCCCAGTTGATAAATTACAAATTAATATACAACACTGGGAATTTTTGCTTTCTGACACAACAACTTCTTTAAATGAATGGAAATGCTTTAATTTGTCTTTTAAAAAGGGTTTATATATTAAATACTGTTATGTTAGGAACATTGGGCTATTTTGGACATGTTTGTCCATATCGATAACAGAAAGAAAAAGATTTTTTTTTAAACACCTTTATTGAATTATCATTTGTGGCATAAGCAAAATTACATTTATATAAAAGGAATCAAACTGTATTAACAAATTAACATTAACAAACATTATACATCACATATATTGCTAGATATCATATAACCTAAGCAACATTGCATAAATTATTCGGTTCCTGCCCCTTTGTTTTAAACAATAAACATCTTTATTAAACCATTACTATATAAAGGAAAACAAACCACACCAACACAATCCTAGTTGCAAGAATTTTACATCACAAACCATAGTGACACACTCCTGGTTGAAAATATTATACATCACTTATAATCTACCCTATCATTTTCAAATATTACCTAGCATATTTAAGTCCTGCCTTCTTTTAAACCTAATTCCTCGACTGTATGTATTGTTCCCACAATTCCCATTTTTTCCTATGTAGTTCACTCCTACCCTTTTCTACAGATCTTAATTCCAGTTGTTTTTTCTGTGTTACTATATTCACAACTTCTAATATAGTTGGTTTAGACTTTGATTTCCATTTTCTAGTAACTGATTTTTTTGGCAGCCACCATAATTAGACACAGCAAGGCCTTACCATATCTAGGAAATTCTGATTCTGAATCAGAAATCAGAAAACAAATCTTATTGATATTTATTTCACCTTTTTGGAGACCCCTGACACTGGAGAGGGAAGTTCACTTGGAATACAAATTAATACACTCAGTATTTCCAGATGCAGAACTCTCTGCATCAAGCACAAGTTCCCTTAAGAGCACACAGGAAACACAGTCAGCCCAGGGTCTGGATTTCTTTATATCTGTCTCTCCCCAAGTCCCCAATAAGACTCCCCACAGTTACAGCTGAAGAGTTAATTCTGCAGCCAAGTGCCCAAGCCAAGTCCTCCATCAGTCTCTCTATGAAACCAGTGCTTCATGTCCCTGCTCCACATAGCTGAGACACTCACACTTTGAGATTTGATTTACACACACACACACACACACACACACACACACACACACACACACACACACACACACACACACACACACACACACACACACACACACCTTGGAAAGGCTGACACAGGTTTACTACCTATGCCTTCTTCTGCTCAGAGGCACTACAAAGTCAGCTACCTAAGACTCTTACAAGGGAACCTAATTATACAGAGTGAAATCAATATTAATACAGATGGTAGTTTGACCAGCAGTAAGGCTTTCAGGAGTGGCCAGAGTTATCACTAAATAAATATATGCAAATACTCCAAAACTTAAATATTTTTCTAAAAGAACGAGCCAAAATGAGATGTTTAAATATACTTAATAATAAATAATAAAAGAACATGAAAATACTAAACATTTACTTACAGTAAACACCACAGTTTCAATCAAAGGAAATATTAAAAATAACACAGCTGGAAAGATACACACAGTTACAGAAAAATAATACGTAATTATTCTCACTATATTTGCCTAACTGATTTAGAGAATTACTAGCCCATGGTCACTTACTAGCACAAGGCAAGATGAAGTGGGTGAGTAGTCCTTGTTGTCAGATCCAAGACAGAATACAGAATACCAAGAGCAATCTCCCCCTAATATCTAAATAATATTTCTGGCTTAAAGAATGACATCACACACATCTGGCCATCTGACTCTGTTTCCCACACTATCCCCTATCACTAGAAACTGTCAGGATTTAGTACTTATGTGTTACCATACACATAAATAGAGCTTTGCTCAGATCTGCTGCAGCTAGTGGAAGTCATAAAACCATTTAACACTTCTACTCCTCCTACATAGCTACTAAGCCATACTTTTTACAGACACTGCATCTCTGGCTTCATTCAAAACTGTGCAATAACATCTTTTTGGTTTAACAAATAAAGTAATTTAATTTCACTGTGAAGAACTTGGACACTGTCATCTGTGCTAGCATGTCTGGTTGAAGTTATGCATGATTTTAGATTGACCTGTGTATTATATGCCAGCATGACTAGCTGTGATATTGTAAACAAGTTCTTACATGTTGATTTATAATCTGTTTGTACAGGACGGTTTAAAGACTTGAACAGTGTTCCTTTACATTTCTAACTGTGCATATTTCTGAAGAAGATTCTAAATGCAGACTGCCTCAGAATTAGCTGATCTGCAGATGATGTCATCAGAAAGTTGACAGTTGCTATGTGTTACTTTCAGAGGCTGAAAGACAAGAAGGTACTTTAGTAATCAGCTGTTGGTTGATTTTAAAAATATGAAATGAAAATTAGAACTGGAACAGTCTATAAAAGAGCCTGCTGAAGACAGTTGAAGTCAGTAGTTGTGCCAGTTGCAGTTGTCAGTTGTTCAAAGTTGTACTGTGCAGTGGATACCCAAAAGGACTCACCAAGAACTATAAGTCTGCCTTTGCTGTATTGTGATAATTTAGTTTAGATCAGGGACAGTGTTGTTTAGTCAGATAGGAAAATTATGATTCAAAAAGGCAAACAAACTGTGAAAAACAAAAAGAAACCAAGGAATATGAAATAAAGTCCAGGTGAACAGTTATTTGAAATAATGATGTTAGAACTTTATTAAACTGAATAAAACATCCACTTGTGATAACTGCCCCATTAAAAATTGCCATTTCAATTAAAGTGCATACCTTCACAGTTTGCTTAAATGTTAAAAGCATCAGAAACTATTATTTAAAAGCAAGTCCACAATGTGGACTTGCTTTTAAATAATAGTTTCTGATGCTTTTAACATTTAAGCAAACTGTGAAGGTATGCACTTTAATTGAAATGGCAATTTGGTAATTGGATAATTTACACCCTATTTAATGGGGCAGTTATCACAAGTGGATGTTTTATTTTTGTCTGAAGAAGGGGAGATACTAATCTCTCCGAAAGTGCTTTCTTTTGGTTTAATAAAAGTTCTAACATCATTATTTCAAATAACTGTTGCTTCACCTGGACTTTGATTCCGTTTAAGTTATACATTGCACGATTAGAACACGGACTTTGAGATAGGAAAATTATCATTAATCAGTTAGAGTTTTTCTAAATGGTGGATTTCTATCCTGCAGTATTGATTTTGTTTTTGTGGTGATTGAGTTCTGTTTGTTCATTAGAAATTACTGTTTTCTATTTTTAATCATTTTGCTCATTATGAAGTATTTTATTAACTTACACTGTGGCTGGTAAATTAGTGTTTTCTTTAGAGATTTGAGAGTGCTTATACCAGCATGGATAACTTCCAGAGCTACTCTGACAGCCTGGCTGCTTTAGGTCATTTGCTATTATTTGTTTTAATTTCTATTTTTCATAATTGGACACCCCTTTAAAAGGATATGAAGGCTCTTTCATTTGTGGCAGTGTGTTACCACATTATTTTGGGGAAGTGGCACAGCTAGAAATCTGTGTCAGGCTTTCCCAGAAGTGTTTAGATGTGTGAAATGTAATTTATTTAAGTGTGAGTGCATCAGAAGTCTTAAACTGGGACACACTGCTCTGGAGTATGTAATAAGGAGTTACATTAGGGGTGGACAGAAGTATACAGTCCATTCCCAGGTTATAGAGCATGTTCCTGTTGTGCTCTTAGGGAAAATTGTGAAATATTACTCCTGTTTAAGTGATGGTCTCCTACTGGAGCCAGTGGTAAGGATCGAAGCTACTTAGTTACTGACCCAGGATAGTAAGGTTGTCACATTATTGTTGGCAGTCCGGTGGGATATTGTTCGGATGTCACATTATTTGGAGGCAGCAGTGTAGGATTTTTAATTTGACTTCATTAGCCTGTGGGTAGTTGTCATTAAGGTGTGCACTCTCAATAGCCACAAAGTAAACTTACAGAATCTCAGTTCACCACAGTTTTAATTATTTTTAGTTAGTGAGTCAGGGACAGCAGGCAAAGATGTCAACAGAAGACTATAGTAAGTTGATAAAGAAGCAGTTGGCCAAGGACTGTGAAGCCAGATGACTAGTGCATGCCAACCTGACTAAGGAAGCAATGATTTCAGCCTTAGTAGCAGCTTCAATTCAGACCAGCCATTTGGAGGATATCCAATTTGGTACTGGGGATGTGCAGCTTGCTGAGACAGGATAGTCCATCTTTTCTTTGGAGGACCTGAGAATCCATTTGGAGTTAGAGAGACTGTGCCTGGAGGCTGAAGAGAAACAGCATGAATATGAACTGGAAACCAAATGACTGGGGACTGAACAGAGACTGCGCCTGGAAGCCCAATGACCGGGGACTGAACAGAGATGGCACCTGGAAGCCCAATGACTTGAGGCTTAGGAAAGGGAGAAGCAACATCAGTATGAACTGGAAACCAAATGTTTAGAAGCTGAGGAAAATGAGAACCAGTGCCAGCATGAAGTGGAGCTTCTTATCCTTCCAGAGGGTCGTGGTGGTAATGGGGAAGGGAATAACTGGACCCCAGAAGTTGTAAATGTCAGCAAACGTTTTCTTCAATACAGGGATGGGGATGACTTGGATAGTTTATCCATATATTTGAGAAGGTATGTAGACAGTATGATGCTGACCATGAGCTCTGGGTTCAACTCCTGACTCCCTTACTCCAAGGTAAAGCTGTTCAGCCCATGTCAAACTTGTCTGATGTAGACTGTTTGAATTATGTTAAAAGTTAAAAACTGTATTTGTGAGTGTTTTAAACTAACACCTGAAGCTTATAGAAAAAATATTGTGGACACAGACACAAGGCAGATAAAAGTGTATGTGATTATATTGCTGATTTAAGTGCTTACTTTCACAAATGAGTGAGTGGGTATCAGGTTACCACTTCTGAGGGAATGGCAGACCTTTTGGTGAGGGAACAAGCCCTCAGTACTTTGCCTGATGACACAAGAGTCTGGTTAGCAGACAGAGAGTGTAACTCTGTGGAGGAGATGGGGAGAAAACGGGATCCCTACTTAGCAAGCAGAGCACCAATGCATAAGAAAGGGTTATGCAGTGCTGCACATGGACATAAGGGAACACATGGGGGCAATCTATACCACTCCAACAGAGTACACCAGTAACAGGAAAAACTACTAATCAAAGTACACGGTTAGGGATTGGATGTGTCAAATGTAACCAGAGGGGCCACATAGCAGTCGAATGTCCATTGAGCGAGACGAGAAACAAACGATGAGGTAGCCAGCAAGTGATGACAAACTGCCAGTGGTAAGTTGTTTGCACACAGCAGGGATGCCAATCTATCACCAAAATGATATCCTATCTTAGCAGATGCTAAACAGGTTACTGCTAAGAGAGATACAGCTTCTGATATAACCATTGTGAGGCCTGCAGTGGTTAGAGAAGAGCAGTTCTTGTTTGGATAGTCCACTACAGTCAGGGTTTTGGGAGGGACCCCATTCTAAATACCTTTGGCTAGGGTTCATCTTGACTGGGAGGGTGGAAGAGGAAGCAAGCAGGTAGGTGGTTTGAGGATATTCCTGCAGGTGTCCTCATAGGGAATGACTTTGATGATGCAGGACCTTGTGTGCATGCAGTGACAAGCAGTCAGGTGTGGAGACATGCATGTAGTTCAGGTAACCTGTGAGAGACCCAGACAGATCTCATACCTGAAGCTGGGACTGCTGTGGTGGCAGGTAGGTGGTTTGAGGACATTCCTGCAGATGTCCTGATAGGGAATGACTGTGATGATGCAGTACCTTGTGTACATGCAATGGTATGCAGCCAAGCTTGGAATCAGGCATGCAGGTCCAGTAGCCTGCGGAGACCCAGACAGATCTCATACCTGAAGCTAGCACTGGTGTGGTGGCTGTTTCAGAGAAGGAGCCATCCTGTAGCAGTGATTCTGAATGTGAGACACAGCTGCTGGGAGGTACTGATGTTTCCTTGGACACAGTGACTGCAAGGATGGAGGGGAGTGAGAGTACCCAGATTGACAATGAAGTACAGCTGCTGGAAGTTACTAGGCTTCCTGTGGAAGGGGAGCTTGGGAGGGTCACAAATGTAGAGTTGAGACAGGCTCAACTTATGGACCCTACATTACAAAGCTTGAGGGAGATAGCTAAGGAAGCACCTGAAGCTCAAGGAAGAGGGAGGTCTGTATACAGGAACAAAGGTTTGTTAAATAAAAAGTGGACTCCTAAGGAAGGGCTGGAAAGTGAGGTGGTACGACAGTTGGTAGTGCCTAGAGCCTACATTCTGCCACGTCTAGTTATAGTCCCTAATTTTCCTTGTGCAGGTGATACTGGGGTAGAGAAAGAAGGTTTGCTGTATAAAGATTAGACTGGTAGTACCCAGATGGACAGTGAGGCACAACTATCAAAAGTTATTAGGCTTCCTGTGGAAGGACAGCTTGTGTTTGAGAATATTCCTGCACATGTCCTGATACAGAATGGCTTTGATGATGCAGTATCTTGTGTGCCAAGGGCCTACCATCTGACACTTTTAGCTACAGTACCTAATACTCCTTTTGCAGATGATATTGATGTAGAAAAGGTGGCAAGTGCTTTGCTAGAAATTTTCAGCAGGGCATGTTTTCCAAGGGAGATATACTGACTGACCAAAGTGCCAACTTCATGTCAGACCTGCTGACTTGTTTGTAGAAGTGTTGTGGGGTGACACATTTAGAGACCACCCCCTACCATCCCCAGACTAATGGTCTTGTGAAGAGGTTAAACTCTACATTAAAGATCATGTTACAGGCATTTACAGACCAGTTTAAAAGGCCAAAGTTAACCATTAAACCCAGTAAGTGTCAGGTGGGTATGGCAGAGGTCACTTACTTAGGCACAGAGTGGAGAGTGGTAAGATTAGGCAAGAACTGGTAAAATTGGAAGGTAGTCAAGCATGGAAAAGTCATGTTACTAAAAAGCAAGTCAAAGCATTTTTAGGGACAGCGGGGTACTGTGGAAAATGTATTCCCAATTGTAGTACAATAGCTACACCCCTTACTGACCTAAATAGGAAAAATAAACTGGATAAGGTAGTGTGAACCACAGATAGCGAAAAGGCATTCCAAACACGTAAAGAGATTTTGGGAGGACCCTCTGTATTAGCTAGCCCAGATTGTAGTAAAGAATTTGTTGTGCAAGCAGATGCTTCAAATTATGGGGTGGGGCTGTACTCAGCCAGGTTTTCTCAGAAGGAGAAGAACATGGCGGTGGGGTTAACAATGCCAGTACAAAGGGATTGCCCAGGACAGGAGTGGGTTGATATTTCTAGACAGACCCATTTTTCTCAACCATCATTTTTCAAGGGAGGAACTTTAATAAACAACTGTTAGTCAACTTTTAAGATATGAAATGAAAATTAGAACTGGAACAGTTGTGACAGTTAAGCTAGTCTATAAAAGAGCCTGCTGAAGACAGTTGAAGTCAGCAGTTGTCAGTTAACAGCCAGTTATAGTTGCCATTTGCAGTTGTCAGTTTTTCATAGTCAAACTGTGCAGTGAATACCCAAAAGGACTCACCAAGAACTGTAAGCCTGCCTTTGCTTTGTTGTAATACTTTAGTTTAGATCAAGGATAGTGTTCTTTAGTCAGATGGGAAAATTATAACTAATCAGGTTGAATTTTTCTAAAGGTTGGATTTCTATCCTGCTGTATTGATTTCATTCTCCTGGTGACTGAGTTCTGTTTGTTTATTGGAAATTACTGTTTTATATTTTAATCATTTTTCTTATTATTAAATTAACTTGCATAATGGCTGGTCAATTAATGTTTTCTTTAGTGATTTGAAAGCATTTATACCTGCTTGGATAACTTCCTAGGCCACTCCGAAAGCCTGGCTGCTTTATGTCATTTGCTATCATTTGTTTTCATATCTAATTTTCATAGTTGAACACCCCTTTAAAAGGGCATGAAGGGTCTCTCATAGAAGGGTGTTACCATATTATTTTGGGGAAGGAGCACAGCTGGAAAAATGTGTCAGGCTTTCCCAAAAGTGTTTGGATGTGTGAGATTTAATTTATTTATATGTGAGTGTATTGGAGGTCTTAAACTGGGACTAATTGCTCTGGTGTGTGTAATAAAAAGTTACATTAGAGGTAGACAGAAGTATACAGTCCAGTCCCAGGTTATAGAGCATGTCCCTGTTGTGCTCTTAGGGGAAATTATGTTTAAGTGACAGTGTCCTATTGGAGTCAGTGGTGAGGATCGAAGCTCTTTAGTTATTGACCCAAGATAGTAAAGGATGTCACATTATTGTTGGCAGTCTGGTGGGGTATTGTCTTGTTGTCACATTCATATATATTTTAAAGTTGGCTGGGCTGAGATAGCTCTTCCAGTATCCTCAATTAAAACATATACATTTAATTCAGTTACCATAATGCATGTACATTTCTTTTCTTTCCAGCAGGGCACACTGTTGATACATTTTAACACAAGCAGCTTTACAAATACATTTTTCAACACAAGCATCTGTACAAATTAGTTTGATATACAAATGATATATAAATATTTACAATATTCCAGCTAGCTGTGCTGGCATATATTACACATCCACTGCCTTACTTCTGGCTTGGTTGGCAGTACCTCCTATCATCACAGGGGAAAAAGTCTAAACCCCATAAAACATAATATTATTTACTGTTTAAAAACAATGGCAGTTTAGGAGTCATATATCCTATTTGGTTAGTTTTTTATCATCCATATTTTTATTTTGGATTCTTATGAAATTGAAATATAGAAAAAGCCATTTATTAGGACTACTACTGTAGGAAAATATTTTACATTTTAAACATGGAATAACATCTCATTGTATAGTAAAATAATATATTTTGCATATATTACATTGGAAAGTGTCATATCAGTTATTACCTTCATCTAGACCATTGTGGTATGAAATAATTATGGATTCCTGTTTTTATGAAAAACCTTGAACTTTTCAGTCTGATAATATTGTAATTAATAATTAATTACAATGTAATGAGATTGGCTCACTGACAGAACCCACACTGTGAAAGTAGCGGACTCTAAATCCAGCTTCAGACCAGTGACAAGTGGAGTACCACAGGGTTCAGTCCTAGGTCCTCTCCTGTTTGGTATCTACTTCTCTGAAGTATAAGCTAACACAGAAAGTCTTTGGCTAACAAAGTTCGCAGATGACTGCAAACTAGGAGCCATAATCAAAACTCCTAACGATGTGGACATCCTACAAAAGGGACTCACTGAAACAGATGCCTGGTGTCAAAGCCATGGCCTCAAGTTCAATGCCAAAAATGCATTGTCATCCCTTTTGGTAAAAACTCTGTACCCATGAACTACCACATAGGCGGTAGTCTACTTAACACCAAAAGTGTGATAAGAGACCTTGGGACACAGGTGGACAGTAGTCTCTCCTTTGATAATCACATCACCACAGTAGTCAGGAAATCCTTCTACATGGCACACCTCAACACAAAAGGTTTCTCATCCAGGAAAAAATATGTCATTGTTCCACTCTACTCATCACTCATTAGACCCATTATAGAGTACAATGCCCCTTTTGGTATGTACCTCACAAGACATCTAAAACAACTGGAAAGGCTGCAGAAATACCTCACAAAGAGGATTACTGGCCTCAAACAGATGCCCTACGCAGACCGTCTCAAAAAAATCCAGCTTTACTCAGTCTCACATTGCCTACTCTGAGGTGATCTCTGCCTAACATACAAAGCTATGTCAAACACAGAGCTGTTGGACATGCTCCACTTAAAGAAATCCCAATCCCTCTGAGCTACATGCTCTATGGACCTAAACCTTGTCACCACAATAAACAGAACATGCTGGAGGGATAGATTCCTGTCCCAGAGACTTCCCATACTCTGGAACAAACTACCTATCTATATCAAACAAAGCTTCTCATTCGCACTCTTCAAGAAAAATCTTGATGATTGGATAGGAGATACAAAATTCACCCCGGGGATCACGTCTGTGGTGCTGCTTGACTGGGGCACATGAGAATAATTTTCTTGGGTGGCAAAAGCCAGGGTACTGTTTGGCTAGGCTTATATAGGCCCTAGGGCCAATAGCCTAGTACCTAACTATGAAACTATGATTAAACAAAGATTGCTCAGATTTAATAACTGTTATGATATACATGATTTTATATTGAAATCGTCTCTGAATAATTGACAGTTAAAGAACAAATGAAATATAAAATATACCAACAAAGATTACGTTATTTGTCTAAAGAAATGGAATGCATTTCTCACGTTTTTTAGAATGTCCTAGAATCAACAATTTTTGGTTATATTATTTACAAAATTTTGATGTACAGTAATTTTCCCCATTGAATATTAATAATTTGTTGAGTGGACATTATGAAAACATACCAGGATATCTCATTTCAAAAATAGATATTTTGTTACTTGGAATGTTTAATGTATATGGGTGTCATGGACTATTATATAATAAGTTATGGAATTGCACATTAATTTTAGGGAATTTGCTGAAATGGTTATGGAAAAAAGGTTGGGGAAATATACATAGTGTATAACATATTTAAATTCTGTATAATATCATTGTGTTAATATAATATATTTGGTATATATCATTATTTTATGTCTTATTCTTAACACTTGTAATGAATAAATAAAAGCCCCCTACTCTTTTTTTATAGGTGCTGTTAGATCTTCTACATCTACCCGAGCTACCACCAGCTTAAACAGATGAGGTCTCTGTTTAACATCTCATCCAAGGCATGACACATGTAAGAGTGTGGCATCCTTATGATGCACTACAGTGTAAGCTATTAACCTTCCTGGTGTAAGAATAGAACCCACTGTCGCCTATATCAAAGTCAAGTGTTCTATCTGTTATGCCACTGGCATTGTACTATCTGTAGCCTTGTAAGAGTTTGGGCTGATAAACTATCTCTTGTTCTGGTCTCTCTCTCTCTTTATATATATATATATATATATATATATATATATATATATATATATATATATGTAAACGTGTGTGTGTGTGTGTGTGTGTATGCACGTGTGTGTATGTTTACATGTATGTACCTTAAATAACCATTTGTACAATGAAAAATGATATAAAACTCATTTTATCAAACGTAACCATCAAAACCTGCACTCATGAAGAATAAAGTATGTGACAGTAGTCATTTTAAGTGCTACATTGCATGCTTTCACTTATTTACCTCACTACATTGTGCATGCATATTTATTGAGCCTGCACATTACATGAAGTAGAACCATGAATCTTTAGAAGATGAAATGAAGCCGATTATATGCTGAGCTTTTTATTTTCTTACGGTTTATACATCCCGGCCCTCTTATGAAAATGAGCTTCCACTGAAGATCACTGGCAAAGAACTACATTATATTAATTATATACATGCAATGTTTGTGAAGAAAGAGATAAAATTTAGCTACATAGCCAGATAATTACACTGTGGAACAAATGTTGTGAATCTTGTATTTTTGTACAGACTACTCAACACTGCAAAATTAATTCAGCTTATGTGTTAGCTACGTATTATGACTTTCAGAAAGCTATGAAAGCCAGGTGGGTGATCTGTTATTTATTTAGGACACATGGACACAGGCTTTCAAAAACCTTAACTCAAACAGCAGCAGGCAGCTTTAAAACTCAACTCTCCACAACACCACTGTTCTTTTTTTACAGGTTATACAGCAAAGCTAGATTGTTATTGTAGCAGTACTGCCTACCATACTTCTCAACTATCCATATTTTCACAGAATGTCCAGACATTTGACTCATATTTTTGGTCTGTTCCTCATAAAATTTGTGTTTTTTTGGCAAATCACTGAGAAGTGAAGTCACTAAACAATGAAACAGTTTCAGACTTTATATCCTTTAGAAAATGCATGCTAACACAAAACTTGTTATTCTAGCAAATTTCTAAGTTTACAAGAGCAATATTTAAAATTTGCCCCTATTTTTTGGGCCTTTGTCCCCCCATTATTTTAGGCTTTGTCCAGATTTCTTCAGCCAAGAGGTCGAGAAGTATTCTTGGCAGAGCTCAAAAACATTCATTCACATGACAACACTGCTTTGCTCTAATTCATAATTTATTAACATGTAAAAGAACTTAAGAGTGCAGTATGTGCAAAATGACCTCTACATGCCTGTTATTACAATTATACTGAATGGAATATTTCAAGACAGCGGACTTAGAAGAGATATTTAGCTGCTTTATTCCTATTATTCACAATTCACTTCTTCAATTTACAAAGTTTTTATAACTTAAGGGTTTCTTTAGCGTCTCCCTTATCCAGATACTTAATAGTGCCAAAACTTATGTATGAGGAGACATTCTATCTATGAACCAATCTGAATTAAACACAGAGGTAACAAAGACCACTAAAATATATACCCATGCTGCCACAAAACAGACAATTCATGTGCACACACACACACACACACACACACACACACACACACACACACACACACACACACACACGCATGCTAACAACTTACAGATGTTTATCATAGCTGCCATAAAATGGACAGGAGACCTTGTGTGCAGCCACTGCTATGGCCATAGAAATATACATGTGGGTACCCATCCATGCATATTTGCATAGTTAATTCAGAACTTTTAGAAATTCAGTCAGATGAGGCCAGATAATTACACTGTGGAACAAATCCAGTCATGTAGTCTTAAAGGGCATATGACATCTTTCCAGAAACTTTTATTTAACACTATATTTCATTAATAAATGTATTGCAGATAATGATGTTAAAAGTTTACTCTACAAAATATAAAGTATGCACTGTGTTTTGATACCTTTGTTTTCTCATTCTGTATGCCTACACTCTCAAAAGTATTTCACAAACAGTAGCAAAGCCCTGCAGGTAAAGTCAACTTATTTCTTCAGAACGATGACATACTGTTTTTCTGATACTACTACATCTCCTAGTCCATGCCAAATTACAACAGTTTACTTGCACCATGTACATATCTATATCACATATCTTTGCAGGAGTGCTGGTTTCTTGTGCTTGTGTGAGGTAAGCACACACACAGATTAGTCTCTGCATCACAGCACATGATAGGGTGCCTAGGTACACAACAGGTATGTAATTTATATTTCCATACATCACCTCCTGTGATGCTAAGAGGAGTGTGAGAACATGTGAGGAGGACATCCTTAACAACAAAAGAAAAAAAGTCTGTAGAAAAGCAGTACAGTGTGGCAATGCATATGGTAATGGAGTGATTTCTAAATGCAAATGGTTTCTATTCAGTTTTTGGCAAAAAAATGCGCTTAAAGTTCTTAGGTTCATAGGTAGGTACTAGGCTATCTGCCCGAGGGCATTTATAACCCTAGACAGAGTCTTTAGCTTTCTCCACCCCATTGATTAATTAACTGATCCTCTTACAAACCACATAACAAAATAACTGCATAGATTCAGGAAAATATAAAATAGCTGAATGACTATCTTCACATATCCAGTTGTAAAGTGAATCATAAAAAAACGGATTGTGTAGATATCACATAAATGGGTAACCTAGAGGAATCCAGCAAAGAAAATAGGAAAAAGAAACAAAAACACAATGTGCTATACTTCTTAACTGTAAACCTGACTTACTGAGTCTTTATACATATTAAGTTAAAATTTCTCCATTTCTCAAACACAAAGAAGTTCCTATTCCCCATACATTTTGTAGCCAATTAAACCATTAATAAGTTTTACTAATTACACCGATGTCCCAATAAGAACCATGCTCAAACCAGTTTTTTTCCATATTTGTTTTCAAAAAATGCTTAAATCCTTATCTAAAATATAAACTCAAAAAAAAACTTTGAGGATGAACCTATAACAAAGAAACTGGAAGGCTAATTCTTTCAAGATTTATTTTCAAAAATTCCTAAAATCTTATCCAGATCATAAAACTAACAAACGTTGAGGATAAAACAGGAATACTAATTAAACTGCGGCAATATCATATGCAACAATGTATCTATTTATTTGGTTTGGTAAATCTATTTATGTTGAAATTATGTCCTGTAAAACAATATTAACTGCAAATTTCTGTTTTGGTTCAACCAGGAATTTTGGTATGACACACACAGAAACCTTCAGATGAAACTTTCCCCTGCAAGCCTTGGCCTTTTGTTCTGGTTTTACATTTCAATATTCAGCCCCTTGAAAGTACTCTTCTCAGCACTGACCCTGAACAACGCAGCACAACACAGTACTACAAAGTTAAAAAAAATAAATCAGCTCAGAACATTTACTTGCCCTCTAAAGCATTCAAAACATTTCTCACAGATAAATTACTCTGGACAGCAAATCATTGTAAAAAAAATTAAAGCTGCTCGGATTGTTCTTTTTTGACAACACTAATGTGAGCAATTCACCTGAAATTGACATCTGCTCCATTTTATCCAATGTCATCTGCTTGGTTGCCTGCCCATTAAGGCAGTCTAAATTATAAACATGAGAAGCACGGTTCTAAATGAGACAAATGTCTAGCATGCAAAATCTAGCCAAACATCTTAGTACTGGACTAAAAATAAAAAAAATCCCTAGAAAAATACACACAACAGATAAATGATTTGTTAAATCCCAGGAATGAGAGCACTTTTGTTCATTTTCTTACGGACTACAAAGATCAGTTTAGTGGTTTTACAAGTCATGACTAAAATACTCCATAGTTATTCAATGAGGGTATTTGACACAAAGACTTCAAGAGTTGAACTTGAGTCTAGCAGTGTCCAGGCAGGATCAAAGACAATTTTTTGTACGGTCCAAGAACGATCACCCAAGGATCTGGCACCAGTTAAAAGATAATTATCTAATTAACGTCTCGTAACAAACACCGTCATTGAAACCTTGCTTACCAGTTAAATACAACCACCATGGCATTCATTACTCATGAAGCAGAATGTGACTGACTCATTACAAGCGAAGAAAAAAAATATACTGCAGATCTGAACTTTGACTGAGAAGCAATGTGCATGGATTGAACAACCCCGAAGCACCAGTAGTGTTTCACCAATGAGTGATTACCATTTCAGAGTAATTTACCAATGACTGGTTAGCATTACACAGTAATCTACCAATGACTTATCACATTCATTCAGTTACGCACCACTTTCTGATCATATTCACTTCATAATATACCAGTAAATGGTCACCATCTCTCAGCCATCTACCACTGTCTGAACTCCATTATTCAATAATCTACTGCAAGCTAATTATCTTCACCTAATATTACATTAATGATTGAGCACCATTTTCACTGAACTACTGCTGCCTGGTTACTAATTGGTTGACACCTCCTAAAAAATTCACTAGTAAATGAGCACCATTCGTATCACTGTCTGATCATCAACATTCAATGATTTAGAACTAGTTCATCACCATGAATTAATAATCCACAATGATCGATCACCATCTGCAATTAAATTATCACCATCACTTAATAATATCTCATTGACCGATCATCAACTCCCAGTGATCTAGTACAGATGGATCACCATCACTCATTATCTGAGCACATTTACTCACTAATTCACCAGTCACTGATCATCATGACTCCGTGTTTTACCACTGATAAATCATCAACATTTAGCGATTCACACATGACTGAACACTATCACGAAGTAACCTACAACTGGTTAGAAAATAGGGCTCAGATACTACGCACTGAGGTAATATGACGATTAAAGATCCCTGATGCATGACTTCAGCATTAACTTTGCACATAACTGATCGGACCCAATGAAGTGAACACAGTTAAGAGCTAGCACTGTATGAACATTAATATCAGTGCTGATAAGCAAGAAGGTGCCAGCAGGTGAGTATTAGTACCCAGGTAAATTCTATTTACAGGTGTCATCACTGTTTCAGCCCTAATACCAAAGATGTTACTGCTAAGTAAACAGCTCAACCAAATAACCAGCAATTTCAACAAACGGTTTCACATAAACATTACTGCAGCTCAAAACTTCACCACTGATTACATGTGATCATTCAATTAGTCATACAGACACGCACCCACACACATGGGAAAGGACCACCTGTGCCTTTCCTTTTCTAAAAAGCAACAATTCAGCACAGCAGATAGAAATATAGGTTTGTTCTTTTTTATTTTTTGTTCTATAGGTATTTCAGCTATTGGAGCTATTTTTTTTAATATTATTAGTAGTTGTTTGAAGAGATCTGCCCTTACCTGTCACCTGTGTTGCTATGTAAACAGGTGAGATATTTTCATCTGAAGGTGCAGCAGGTTCATAGAAATGGGCATGTGGGGTTGTCTTCTCTATTACGCTGTCTGCAAAAGGAAAGCAAAACAGGTCACAGATATCATACTCGATTCAACTTTCACTTTATTATAAAAAGCACTTTTTACAAAACAGATGAAACAGAAAGGAAAAGGATAAAAAAGAAACAGGAACAATTTTAAGATATACACTAAACAAAATAAAATCCATACAGCATATTTGCAGAATAAAAGTGGATTTGTTCTGCTGCAGCCATGTACCTTCTCAAAACTATCACTTTCCAACAGGTCTACATTATTTGAATGAAGTTTTCTAACTTTGTGTACCATATGGGTGACACCATATGGTTGAAGTTAGAAAATTTTAAATACTGAAAACAAAAAACAAAAAAAAAGGGAAGGTCACCTAACATGTTAAAGCAGGGGGGCAAGCCCCCCCCTGCACCCTCCCCACACCCCCTGCTCTTTAAATATACCAACTCCGAGATCGCACTACAATGCAGTAAATGGAAGTCTTCCCTTTACCGCATTATAATGCGATCTCAGAGTTGTTACATTTAAAGAGCGGGGGGTGAGGGGGGTGCAGGGCGGCTTACTCCCCCATCTACAACCCTTAGTTTAGGGTTTAGTCATATCTTTTTTTTTTTTTTGTTTAGTATTCAGTTTTCTAACTTCAACCATATGGTGTCGCCCAATATAGACCCCTTTCAAACTACTGAATTACAGGTGTTGTCTCTCACCGGCAAACACCTCCACTAAGCATGACCTTGTACACTCCCTTTGCAGCATTACCATGCTAAAACAGTTCCCATTTTACTATAGCAGTGCATGAAAGATCCTTTAGCAGACTAGCACCAGTGACACTCAACATTCAGCCTGCGGATATTGCTGCACTAGGTAATATTTCCTATTAGAAAAGTTAAATTACATACCTCAACAATATAAATGTGTACATTTTATACATAAAAGAATGCCATTGCAAAAAAGCCTTTTTTCTGAACATTTTTTTTTTATATTTTATATATATTTATATAAGGACCTCTGAAGCTTAAACGCAAACAAACACCAATCACAACCAAAGTGTCACATAGCTCACAACACCAGTGTGCCACCCAGCAACAGCCCCTAATGCAAGACAACGTACCTAACACTTTAGTCATAGGTGACTCTATAGTCAGGTACACTGATGTCCCACTCAACAGGCTGAACAAAGAGAAAATTACAGTCAGCTGCCTGTCGGGTGCCAGGATTCACCACATAACACATGCACTCCACAACAAGTACAAATATGACTCTGTCATTGTCCATGTTGGAGTGAATGACTTGAGACATGCCTCCCTGGACTACATGAAAAGAGACATGGAAGAGCTCTCGGATCATGTGCCCAGGCAGGTATGACCGTAGCCCTGAGTAGCATCCTGCCTTCGCCCGGAATGACACCACAATATAAGGACAAAATGATTGACTTCAACAATTGGCTAAGCTTCTGGTGTCATTCAAAGGGGATCCAGCATCTGTCTGCCTGGGATGACATGACTGACAGACCATGATGCTTTGCCAAAGATGGTCTGTACCTGTCGCCCCTGGGATTCAGGTTACTGGCTAAGGCTCTTGCCACCCCTAAAGTGCCTTTTTTAGGCAAAGATCAAAGGACAAAACCACCACCATAAAGGGTACAAGCATGCAAAATCTGATGGTAATGCTACTCAATGCTAGAAGTCTAAACCTCAAAATGCACTTTCTCGAGGCACTCCGAAAAATGGAGAACATCGATATCTGTGCAGTAAATGAGACCTGGTTCAAGGCTCCAGAGAGCACCCCTGCAATACCAGCCTACAACTCTTACCACACTTTTCGGCTACCAAACCACTATCAAAACACTAAAGGTGGAGGAGTGTCCATATTCACCAAGGATATTCACACCACCAGGCTAGTTGCACAACACAATGCATCTGAAATTCTGCAGGTGCAACTAACTAAAGTAAGATTGCAATCCAAATTGTAGCTTGCTACAGACCCCCCCCCCACCATGCCCCAAGATTCTCACTACACTTTTCTAAACATACTGAAAAATATTAAGATACAACCAAACACCCTAATACTGGGTGATTTCAACTACCCTACCATTAACTGGGAAAACTACTTGTGTACCAACACCTTTGCCCAACGGTTCTTGGAATTCATAAATTCCAATGCCTTGGATCAACTAATCCATAGTCCCACCAGGGGCTCCAATATCCTAGTCCTGGTCATTACCAACATGGGAAATCGATGCTCCACACCTATGGTCTCCCTCTCATTGGTCAGGTCAGACCATAAGCTAATCACCCTTAACATCCACATCCCACCCCCACCCCCTAGTAAATAAACCTCCATATAAAACTTCTCCACAGCCAACATCATGCTTCTCAAGTCAGAAGTGACAAACTTCATGACACCCATGCAAATGGGAACTGAAAGTTCGACTGCTGAGTCCTACACTAAGGCACTATATGAGCACATCCACTCATGTATGAACCAAATAGTGCCATCCCAAATAGAACCAAGATGCTCTCCTCCAAAAGAAGGAAGCCAATCTGGTGGTCCACTTCCATAAACAAACTTTACAACAAAAGGAAGAAACTGTTGCAGAAAAGAGGAAAATCCCAGGATGCAAAAAACTCCCTTAACAGCCTCAGTAAGAAGCTGAGATCCCTCATAAAATCCTCCAAAGCTAGTTACAAAAATAAAATTGCCAAAGATTCCAAAGAGAGCCACAAGGCATTCTATAACTATGGCAATGCTCAGATCTGCTCTGAGCTACAACAGAATGGCATTAAATATACTGATCCCAATATCCTGGCAGATCGATTCAGTGCCAACTTCACCCCCCTCTCACCCCCTAAACGGCCCATCTCAATACCAGAAGATTGCCAAATTCCAGTAATAACAGCCACATGGGTAAAAAATGCACTCAAGAATACAGCATCCATGGGACCAGATGACATCCCGGGCTGTGTACTACATATACTACAAAATGAACTGGCAATTCACCTAAGTGTCGTGTTTAATCATACTCTCACCTCAGGCTTCATGCCCACTGAGTGGTGCACAGCTACAGTTATCCCACTCCACAAGGGGGGAATCCACCTTGGATCCCGGGAACTACTGCCCCATCAGTCTGATGAGCCTGATCTGCAAGGCCATGGAATGTATTATCATGGAACTTATAAACAAAGACATTGGCAACCTTCAAACACTGGACCCCACCCAGTTTGGGTTCGTGAAGGGCTGATCTTGTCTCCTGAACCTGACTGACTTCTTTGAATCAGTCTCCAGAGCCGTGGACGTGGGTAAGGTGGTCCACACAGCCTATCTGGACCTTGACAAGGCCTTTGACACCATCCCCCACTCTGGAATCATAGATAAACTTACTAAGCTGGGCATTAATCCCTACGTCACTCAATGGGTTGCCAACTGGCTTACTGACAGGACCCACACTGTAAATGTAGCTGACTCCAAATCCAGCTCCAAACAAGTGACAAGTGGAGTACCTCAGGGTTCAGTCCTGGGACCGCTCTTGTTTGGCATCTACTTTTCTAAAGTACAGGCCAACACTAAGGGACACTGGCTAACAAAGTTCGCAGATGACTGCAAACTAGGAGCCATTATTGAATCCCCAAATGATGTGGATACTCTACAAAAGGGCCTTACAGAAACAGATGCTTGGTACCAGAGCCATGGGCTCAAGCTCAATGCTAAGAAATGTATAGTTATCCCCTTTGGGAAAAAACACGTACCCATAAATTACCACATAGGTGGCAGTACATTAAACACCAAAAGTGTGATAAGAGACTTAGGGACACAGGTGGACAGTGGTCTCACCTTCGATAACCACATTGCCACAACAGTCAGGAAATGCTTCTATGTGGCACACCTTATCAGTAAGGGCTTATCATCCAGAAAAAAGGAGGTCATTGTCCCACTGTACTCATCCCTCATTAGATCCATTACAGAATACAATGCCCCATTTGGTATGTACCTCTCAAGACATCTGAAACAACTGGAAAGGCCGCAGAAATACCTCACTAAATGAATCGCAGGCCTAAAACAGATGCCCTATGCTGACTGCCTTAAAAAACTGCAGCTGTACTCTGTCACATATCATCTACTCAGAGATGATCTCTGCTTAACATACAAGGCCATGTCAAACCCAGAGCTATTGGACATGCTACACTTAAAGAAATCCCAATCCCTCCAAGACACATGCTCCAGGGATATAAACCTTGTCATCACAATAAACAAAACATGCTGGAGGAACAGGTTCCTGACCGAGAGACTCCCCTGACTTTGGAATAGACTGCCCATACATGTCAAGCAGAGTGCTTCTTTGGCCCTCTTCAAAAGGAACCTTGAGGATTGGATGGGAGAAAGGAAATTCACCCCGAGGATCATGTCAGTCACCCTGCTAGACAGGGGTCCAGGGAAGTAAATAGTGTGGGAAGAAATAGCCAGGGAATTGTTATGGCTAGGTTTGTATATGCCCTAGGGCGATAGCCTAGTACCAAGCTATGAACCTATGAACCTATCAGTGATGAACATTTAACACGTTAAAAGTTTTACAAGTACTCTCAGTTTTAGTCATATCTAGTTGTTTAAGTAAGTTTAGAATGGTTCTGATCCTCAGAATATGATGTAATAAAATAACAAGGCCCCCAACACACTAAAAAATTATAAATAACTGCAGTTTTGCTGTAATTTGTTCCTTCATTTATCTGATTTGTTCGCTACGTTACTGAACTTACAAGGCAAGAAATATTTTTTCTTTACTTGGAATTCATTCCGCTCAACCTGCAGAGATTGAAAATAGAAATAAAGGCCCTTAAAAAGTAAGTTCATCCAGCTAAAAATGTGAACATGTAGTTGGCATAATATCTGACTACCAAACAGCAAGTAACTGTCCTTGCTTCCACTAGGAATATAGGATACTACTGAGTGACACCATAGAGTGACAAGAATGATGTAAAAATATAAGCACATTATAGGATACTACTGAGTGACATCATAGAGTGACAAGAATGATGTAAAAATATAAGCACATTATAGGATACTACTGAGTGACATCATAGAGTGACAAGAATGATGTAAAAATATAAGCACATTATAGGATACTACTGAGTGACATCATAGAGTGACAAGAATGATGTAAAATATAAGCACATTATAGGATACTACTGAGTGACATCATAGAGTGACAAGAATGATGTAAAAATATAAGCACATTATAGGATACTACTGAGTGACATCATAGAGTGACAAAAATGATGTAAAAATATAAGCACATTATCAAACAGACAGTGTACAAGCTGTAGACTTCAATGAACTACATTGCAAAATTTTATATTTGCTTCTGAAATAGGGAGATGTAAGGTGATTGTCCTCTTTCTTTAAATTATTCTTGCCACAAGTATGTTGGGCATGTAGTGCGGTTTTCTGTGTATTAGACAGCTTCAAAAACACATATTATGAGGGGGGATTCAGGAAATTGTGTGAAGAGATAAATCAAGCCTGGAAATAGGGCATGCCTCCAAAACAGGGACATATGCAGGGATACGTTAGGCCTGAAAATAGCATTCTTCCAAAGAAGAACAGTTGAGAGGTCTGTTGTAACAAGAAGATACATCCCAATGCAACTCAGTGAAGCTACATCTTATAGAGGTTAAACAGCAGCTTAATCCATCTACGCTTTCAAATTAAATCCGTTACTTAAAACCCCTTCTGCTGTACTAGAGTTTACCACTGTGGATGTGTGTGGGGTATGTCCGAGATGCTTTACTGATAGAATGTCAGTACATATACTGGCACAATGGCACAGCAAAGGAAAGTAGGACATGGAATGATTACACTATGTTTCATCTGAGACTGTAACCCATAATTAAACTGTTCATTTTCATACAAGAGGACTGTAACACATAACTTAAATTGTTTATTTTCATACAAGGGGACTGTAACCCATAATTAAATTGTTCATTTTCATACAAGGGGACTGTAACACATAACTTAAATTGTTTATTTTCATACAAGGGGACTGTAACACATAACTTAAACTGTTTATTTTCATACAATTTGACTGTAACACATAACTTAAATTGTTTATTTTCATACAAGGGGACTGTAACTCATAATTAAACTGTTCATTTTCATACAAGGGGACTGTAACACATAACTTAAATTGTTCATTTTCATACAAGGGGACTGTAACACATAACTTAAATTGTTTATTTTCATACAAGGGGACTGTAACCCATAATTAAACTGTTCATTTTCATACAAGGGGACTGTAACACATAACTTAAATTGTTTATTTTCATACAAGGGGACTGTAACACATAACTTAAACTGTTTATTTTCATACAATTTGACTGTAACACATAACTTAAATTGTTTATTTTCATACAAGGGGACTGTAACCCATAATTAAACTGTTCATTTTCATACAAGGGGACTGTAACACATAACTTAAATTGTTCATTTTCATACAAGGGGACTGTAGCACATAACTTAAATTGTTTATTTTCATACAAGGGGACTGTAACACATAATTAAACTGTTTATTTTCATACAATTTGACTGTAACACATAACTTAAATTGTTTATTTTCATACAAGGGGACTGTAACCCATAATTAAACTGTTCATTTTCACACAAGGGGACAGTAACACATAAATTAAATTGTTTATTTTCATACAAGGGGACTGTAACACATAAATTAAATTGTTTATTTTCATCCAAGGAGACTGTAACACATAACTTAAATTGTTTATTTTCATACAATTTGACTGTAACACATAACTTAAATTGTTCATTTTCATACAAGGGTACTGTAACACATCACTTAAATTGTTTATTTTCATACAATTTGACTGTAACACATAACTTAAATTTTTCATTTTCAGCCAAGGAGACTGTAACACATAACTTAAATTGTTTATTTTCATACGATGGGACTGTAACACATAACTTAAATTGTTCATTTTCATACAAGGGGACTGTAACACATAACTTAAATTGTTCATTTTCATCCAAGGAGACTGTAACACATAACTTAAATTGTTTATTTTCATACAAGGGGACTGTAACACATAACTTAAATTGTTTATTTTCATCCTATGAGACTGTAACACATAACTTAAATTGTTCATTTTCATACAAGGGGACTGTAGCACATAACTTAAATAGTTCATAGGTTCATAGCTCATAGTTTAGTACTAAGCTAACTGCCCTTGGGAGACATTTTAAGCCTAGCCAATTATCCCTTATGAGACTCAAACCCTGCTCCTTGTGTTTGTAAGGCAAACACCTTAGCCAGTAAGCCAATGAGACTGTAACACATAACTTAAATTGTTCATTTTCATACAAGGGGACTGTAAGAATAACTTAAATTGTTCATTTTCATACAAGGGGACAGTAACACATAATTTAAATTGCTAATTTTCATACAAGGGGACTGTAACACATAATTTAAATTGTTTATTTTCATCCAAGGATACTGTAACACATAACTTAAATTGTTTATTTTCATACAATGGGACTGTAACACATAACTTAAATTGTTCATTTTCATACAAGGGGACTGTAACACATAACTTAAATTGTTCATTTTCATACAAGGGGACTGTAAGAATAACTTAAATTGTTCATTTTCATACAAGGGGACAGTAACACATAATTTAAATTGCTAATTTTCATACAAGGGGACTGTAACACATAACTTAAATTGTTTATTTTCATCCAAGGATACTGTAACACATAACTTAAATTGTTTATTTTCATACAATGGGACTGTAACACATAACTTAAATTGTTCATTTTCATACAAGGGGACTGTAACACATAACTTAAATTGTTCATTTTCATCCAAGGAGACTGTAACACATAACTTAAATTGTTCATTTTCATACAATGGGACTGTAACACATAACTTAAATTGTTCATTTTCATACAAGGGGACTGTAGCACATAACTTAAATAGTTCATAGGTTCATAGCTCATAGTTTAGTACTAAGCTAACTGCCCTTGCGAGACATTTTAAGCCTAGCCAATTATCCCTTATGAGACTCAAACCCTGCACTTTGTGTTTGTAAGGCAAACACCTTAGCCATTAAGCCAAGGAGACTGTAACATGTAACTTAAATTGTTCATTTTCATACAAGGGGACTGTAAGAATAACTTAAATTGTTCATTTTCATACAAGGGGACTGTAACACATAATTTAAATTGCTAATTTTCATACAAGGGGACTGTAACACATAAATTGTTCATTTTCATACAAGAGGACTGTAACACATAACTTAAATTGTTTATTTTCATACAAGGGGACTGTAACACATAACTTAAATTGTTCATTTTCATACAAGGGGACTATAACACATAATTTAAATTGCTCATTTTCATCCAAGGAGACTGTAACACATAACTTAAATTGTTTATTTTCATACAAGGGGACTGTAACACATAACTTAAATTGTTTATTTTCATCCAAGGATACTATAACACATAACTTAAATTGTTTATTTTCATACAATGGGACTGTAACACATAACTTAAATTGTTCATTTTCATACAAGGGGACTGTAACACATAACTTAAATTGTTCATTTTCATACAAGGGGACTGTAACACATAACTTAAATTGTTCATTTTCATCCAAGGAGACTGTAACACATAACTTAAATTGTTTATTTTCATACAAGGGGACTGTAACACATAACTTAAATTGTTCATTTTCATACAAGGGGACTATAACACATAACTTAAATTGTTTATTTTCATACAATGGGACTGTAACACATAACTTAAATTGTTCATTTTGATACAATGGGACTGTAACACATAACTTAAATTGTTCATTTTCATACAAGGGGACTGTAACACATAATTTAAATTGTTCATTTTCATACAAGGGGACTGTAACACATAACTTAAATTGTTCATTTTCATCCAAGGAGACTGTAACACATAACTTAAATTGTTCATTTTCATACAAGGGGACTGTAGCACATAACTTAAATAGTTCATAGCTCATAGTTTAGTACTAAGCTAACTGCCCTTGCGAGACATTTTAAGCCTAGCCAATTATCCCTTATGAGACTCAAACCCTGCACCTTGTGTTTGTAAGGCAAACAACTTAGCCATTAAGCCAAGGAGACTGTAACATGTAACTTAAACTGTTCATTTTCATACAAGGGGTCTATAAGAATAACTTAAATTGCTAATTTTCATACAAGGGGACTGTAACACATAAATTGTTCATTTTCATACAAGGGGACAGTAACACATAATTTAAATTGCTAATTTTCACACAAGGGGACTGTATCATTTTCATACAAGGGGACAGTAACACATAATTTAAATTGCTAACTGTCATACAAGGGGACTGTATCATTTTCACACAAGGGGACTGTAACACATAATTTAAATTGCTAATTGTCATACAAGGGGACTGTATCATTTTCATACAAGGAGGGCTATAGCCTTTAGAGGGTATTGAACTCTGAAACCCAGTAATGTTCTTACTGTTCTTTTCTCCTTCACTACAAAGGTTTGCTTCGCAGACACAATGGGCTGGATTCCAAAAGTCTGGGACAGGATGACTGGGTCTACTTGTTATAATGTCCTCCCTGCCTCATTCATGTCATACAGGTATACCCGAATGACATAAGAAGCAGAACGTTATGACCATCTAACACTGACCACCCATCATCACTGTCCACACAGTCTGGATACAGTAATGACAGAGTATGTGACTCTATATTGGTTTGTTAAATGACATTACACTTGCAGGGTGTATCTTGACTTTGGCTGACTCCATCCGGTACCATCTAATGACACTAGACAAGTAAAGGACCAATCACGTGTATGGGTAGAAAACTGTTTAGACACGCACTAGTTTATGATAAACTGGTCAATGTTATGACCACTTAGTTTATTATCACATATATCTAAGGGAACTGAGGAAGGTCAGAGGATAGAATAAGAGAGCCTGGTAGTGAATACTGCAGAACAGCATTACACATTAACAAGCAATCTGCACAAACGTGTACAACAAAGAATCCAAAAATGCAAAGGTCTGCGAACCCAGGAAAGGATGCCTGGTGAGTGACAGCCAGCTCCAAATGATAAAGTACAAGTTCACTGCCTAGCTGGACATGCCCATTACACAAAAAGCCAGCAATACTTAACCAATATAAGAAATCAGCAGGAAAGGGATACACTTTCACTGTATACAGTCATACGTAGAACAGATCAGTACAATCCACAGCCAATGGTCATGTGGGGGGGGGCACTGGAGAGGCTAACAGAAACAAGCAAACATCTCCAACAGCAATGGAGTTTTCACATGGGGGCTTTACCTGTTGTTACACAATACAGCTCTTCTGTTAGCATTGTTTTGCCCCAAGCAAAGGTCAGCTGATGCTTCTGGAATGAAGCGTGTGCATAGAACTGATTAGAGGAAAAAAAATCTCCAAATCTCTTCTCTCACGAAACTTTTATTAAACAATTTTTTTGATTATTTTTTGTTACCTCTGGGTTGTTCTTACACTTTTGTTTTTTTGTGTATGTAGAACTGCCCATGAAGCTCACAAGGCTCCTAATTCACATGTACTAAATGAGAAATACTAAAACATGCTTTAGGAATGTCTTAATGTTGGCAAGAGCATTGCAAGTTCAGAGTACATCTCTTCCCAGAGTGTAGATTATTTTGGAATTTAGCAGGCCATGTATCACACAGTAATGTAATTACATTTATTTAACATTTGTTAACCAGGAAAGACCAACTAGAACAGAGTCCATTTTCAGTAGAGACCCAGGGAACAATGCTCCAGATACATGTCTTTGGAATGTGGGAGAAAACCCACATGTACACAGGGGGGACATGTAGACTCCCACAAAAGGCACCCCAGCGAAGAATCAAACCGGAGAACCTCTTGCTGTGAGGTAACAATGTTAACTGCTGCACCACTGCACTGCCCCAGACTTAGGAAAGTAAGTATATTATACTACCTCACGATGGCGCATTGTGATGTTTAATAAATGCCCAATCTGCTGTTAAACAGTGAATGGAGGCAGTGATTCTAAGTACCAACATACTGTTTTATCTAATAATAACAAACATACTTTGCATATAATGTCTTAGACGTACTCTGTTAATATCCCAAGTAACAAACCCCTCGCAGACAAAAAACAGTTAAATACAAAAAGGAAAAGCACACCATTATGATAGATAAAAACATATTTATATAAAAGCTCTTGTTAACATCGAAGTAGCCGCAACAGCTTGTACAATATACATTTTACTGTGTGCCGAAATGACTTGCTTTTTTAATTTTAGCATCCTCATGGCTACCTTATCACACTATTCAAATGTCTAAAACATATTGTAACTGGGTCTTGTGAAAAGAGAATTATTGTGTTTATGTGGAATGGAAAAGAAATAAGCATTGTTAAATTTTGTCACCAAAACATTACAAATGAACAAACATGAGGGTAATGCTACTCAATGCTAGAAGTCTAAACCTCAAAATGCATTCACTCGAGGCACTCCTTAAAATGGAGAACATCGATATCTGTGCAGTGACAGAGACCTGGTTCAAGGCTCCAGAGAGCACCCCTGCATTACCAGACTATAATTCATACCACACCTTTCGGCCACCTAACCTGGACCAAAATACTAAAGGTGGAGGCGTGTCCATATTCATTAAGGATATCCACATTTCCAGGCTAGTTGCTCAGCATAATGCATCCATGATTATCCAAGTGCAACTAACTTTGGGCAAGACCGCAATCCAAATTGTAGCTTGCTATAGATCCCCCACCATGCTCCAGGATTCCCACTCCTCAATTCTTGATACACTGGAAAATATTAGGGTACAACCCAACACTCTAATAATGGGCGATTTCAACTACCCCACCATTAACTGGGAAAACTACTCATGTACCAACTCTTTTGCCCAACATTTTGTGGAATTCATAAATTGCTATGCCTTGGATCAACTTATCCACACCCCCACCAGGGGCAGCAATATCCTAGACCTGGTCATTACAAACATGGGTGACTGGTGTTCCACACCAGAAATCAATTCTTTGTTGGTCAGATCTGACCACAAGGTAATCACCCTAGACATCCAAATCCTGCTCCCACCACCCATTAGGGAAACCACCGTAAAAAATTTCTCCAAAGCCAACTTCACGCTTCTTAAGACAGAAGTGGCAAACTTCATGGCACCCATGTAGATGGACAATAGAGGTACGACTGCTGAATCCTACACAAATGGACTTTATAAGCACTTACATGAGTGCATGGATTGTGCTACCCCTAACAGAACCAAGATGCTATCCTCCAAAAAAAGGAAGCAAATCTGGTGGTCCCCTGCCATAAACAAACTCTACAACAGAAGAAAGAAACAGTTGCAAAAAAGAGTAAAATCCCATGACTGGAGGAATTCCCTGGCCAGCCTCAGTAAGAAGCTGAAATCCCTTATAAAATCCTCCAAAGCTAGTTATGAAAATAAAATCGCCACTGATTCTAAAGACAACCACAAAGCATTCTATAGCTATGTCAAGAATCTCAATGGCAACACTCAGATCTGCTCTGAGTTACAGCACAATGGCACTAAATATGCAGAACCAACTGATATTGTCAACATCCTGGCAGATAGGTTCAGTGCTAACTTTACCCCCCCCCTCTCACCCCCAAAAGGGCCCATCTCTATACCGGAAGAATGCAAAGTTCCTGTAATCACAGCTGCACAGGTAAAAAATACACTATCCAAAGTCAAGAACACAGCATCCATGGGACCTGACAACATCTCAGGCAGCATTCTACATGAACTACAGAACGAACTGGCACCCCACCTAAGTGCCATGTTCAATCATAGCTTCACCTCAGGCTTTGTGCCCACTGAATTGTCACCACAATAAACAAAAACATGCTGGAGGGATAGATTCCTGTCCCAGAGACTTCCCATACTCTGGAACAAACTACCTACCTATATCAAACAAAGCTCCTCATTAGCACTCTTCCAGAAAAATCTTGATGATTGGATGGGAAATAGGAAATTCACCCCGGGGATCACTTCTGTGCTCGACAGGGGCACAGGAAAATAATTTTCTTGGGTAGTAAAAGCCAGGGTACCTTTTTGGCTAGGCTTATATAGGCCCTAGGGCCAATAGCCTAGTACCTACCTATGAACCTATGAACGTATAAGAGTCTGTCTTTCAAAATTTGAAATATAGTTTTGTGGCTATACTGTGTTTGGAAGCCTTCTCTGAAAACTCTCCAGCACAGTTCATGTATGACCTTGCTCTATGAGCAAGTGAAAAATATTATGCTCTTAGGGAAATGATGACTTAGTATAACAATGACGTTGAAAGAAGTTGTAGGTATGAAAATACAAGTGTCATACTCCTAGCACGATGGATTTTTAAAAATAACTTACCTATAGGATGAAGTGCTATCTCAAGCATGCAATCTAACTCCAAACATAGGACCAGACTCCATGTAATCAGCTCCTATAGGTATTCTATGGTGTAAAAAGAGTAGCACCCCAGCTTTTATGCCCATTGGTTGGTTCTGTTATTCCCTTTCTCAACCACAGCATATATTCAGGTTAGCATTTTCTTTTTACAAGATATAATTTGGATTTGTGCAATACCTAGCTTCTGCTCCTGTTATTAATTATAACCCTTGTATATAGATAACAGGGATACAATACTAAAGCAATGTATTGGATTCTATGTTGTTATCATTTTGGTCCCCTTTCCCTACTGTCCTGTTCACACTGTGCCATACTGGCCACTAGTTCATGGTTTTCATTTCAGTAGTCATCAAACATGTCAGCATACTCTTTTTAGATGCTCCATTCTTAAGTCACAGTAAAGTATGACTCTGAATTTGACAAGCATAAACCAATATGGCTCGTCAACTGTTATCAAAAGAGAAAACGAAGGAACAATACAGTCCCGAAAACTAAACTGGAGTGAAAAAAGAAAAAAAACTACCACTCAAATAAAATAAAATAAAATAAATTCAAACCCTCTGATGTGTTAATAAGCTTTCGTTCCCTTAATGTGCTGGAACTTCACACATTAAAAGAATGAAAGCTTATTAACACATCAGAGGGTTTGAATTTATTTTATTTTATTTTATTTGAGTGGTAGTTTTTTTTTGTTTTTTTTTCGCGCCAGTTTAGTTTTCAGAAGTGTTTTCAGTATTTAGTATTTTCTTCTGGTTATTGTTGTTTTTTAATGGCAAATGAACAATACAGTTACACTGATGTTAGAAAAGGAACATATACATTCAGTCAGTACTGAATAACCCTAAAACAACATGGTTAACCTGGTGTTAAGTTACATCATGAAACTTGTCTTCAACAACCATATGCCAATATGGCTAACCAGAGGTATTATCAAAGTACACAGTGAAACTACTCAGAAAAAAATCCTGAAACAGTATGGCTACTCTAATGTTAAAAAAATACACAGTGAATCTGCACTGAAGAAACTTTCATGAGTGTGATTATTTCAGTGTCAAACTATAAGTGAACTTGCAATGAATAATCCTAAATCAACATGGCTACCTCAGATTTAAATTTCACAGTGAATCTTCAGTATAGAGCTCTGTATGACTGTGGTTACTTTGGTGGTATACGGTCAAACTTCAATGAAGAACCCTAAACCAACACAACTTGCTTGATGTTACAAATGTTTGCAGTCAGCCAGCACTGAAGAACCCCAAGTCAAACTGGCTACCCCAGTGTTAACAACTTATGTAATGATCTGGCGAATGTACCACAAGACAAAGGTAGCTTAAGTGTGTGGGGGTTGTGCAGCAATTAAAAAAATTACACACAGAAGGACAGGTTTTGCCATCAGTTACTGTTTGGGTACTTCTGAGACTGAATTAATAGGCAAAGTGGAATAGTAGTAGACATGATTTTAACTGCCTGCACCCTGCATACAACAACTCAATGTCAGAGTTTAAAAAGTCTTGCAAAACTGATATCATCACATAACCACTTGTACTGCACAGCCTGCCTTGTACTGCACAGACCACCAAGATTACATTGCAATATTGGAAAAAAAGCAAAAAACCAAGCCAGTTAAGCTGTTCATTAGCACAAGTCCCGATCTTAGCGATTGTTAACCAGCCCTACTAAACACTAAGATCGAGTCTCATACCGACACTGCCAAAAGTCAAAACAACTTCCTTTCTGCTTGCTCTCTATTTCTACAGTTTGTCCCTGACTTGATTTCAAAATGTTTCACTGACATGTCGAGTAGTCTGTTTGACAGTGCTCACTACGTGCTTTAATGTCTTTAAAAGCCAACAAAACACTTAGCTCTTTTTTTTCTGTAATGAGTAGTACATGGAGCAAATAAATATCCATGCACTACAAAGAATTAGGATTGGATCTGTTATTGTAGTTTAGCTAGGGTTAAAGTATTCCCGGCTCCACGAAGTCTGCTGTTCAATTTTTCCCTTGGAACTAGACAAACTTTCAACTTGAGCACTCAAACCATTCATTTCACAGCCCAGCACTTGCTCAAAACTCATAGCAAGCACAATTAACCCTAGCACTAGATCCCCTCATACTATCCAGAAGGACAAGGCTTTCCATTCGTCCCTACCAGCCAATCAGTAAAACAGCTCACTTTACCTATTCAGGCATGTCCAAAGGGCAGTTTCAGGTGTACTCTCCAGTCCAACTGGTGAATCTGGGCATTTTGAGGCAATGTTACAATTGCCTCATGTACACAGACAACCCTCTCCTCCTACCACCAAACACCAATACATGCGAGAGATGCAATTATACAGCCAAACTGGAGGTAAAGCTCTCTCAACCCAAGACTGGAACTGACAGTCAAGAGGAGAAGGAAAATACTTGCAACACACCACCAGTCTCACATAGACCTACTAAACCAACACCGGCAAATAACACACATAAATACACAAAAACATACTCGGAGGCTCTAAATAAAAATCTGCAAAAGCAACAGAGACCTCCAAAGCAGACACCCAAGCAACCTCTACACCCCATCACAAACCATGAAACACATACTTCACATAATCAGTGTGCCACGCAATCACAGCCCTTAAGGCAAAATAACATACCCAACAGACTAGTAATAGGTGACTCTACAGTCAGGCACACTGACGTCCGACTAACTAGGCTGGACAAGGAGAAGGCTACAGTTAGCTGCCTGTCAGGCGTCAGGATCAGCCACATAAAACAAGCACTCAGGTCACTCCAGAACAAGTACAAATATGACTGTGTCATTGTCCATGTTGGTGTGAATGACCTGAGACGTACCTCCCTGGACTACATGAAAAGAGACATGGAAGAGCTCTCTGATCACATAGCCCAGGCTGGTATGACCCTGACCCTGAGTAGCATCCTGCCCTCACCAAGAATGATGCCACAGTATAAAGAAAAAATGATCAATTTCAACAATTGGCTAAGTTTCTGGTGTCATTCAAAGAGGATCCAGTATCTGTCCGCCTGGGATGACATGCTCGATAAGCCACGTTGCTTTGCAAGAGATGGCTTGCACCTGTCACCGTTAGGCTTTCGAATACTGGCCAAGGCTTTTGCCACCCCCATAGTGCCTTTTTTAGACAAGGCTCAAAAGACAAGCCCACCACAGTAAATAGCACAAGTTACCAAAAACTGAGGGTAATGCTATTCAATGCCAGAAGTCTGAACCTCAAAATGCATGCACTCGAGGCACTACTCAGTATGGAGAACATCGATATCTGTGCAGTAACAGAAACCTGGTTTAAGGCTCCAGAGAGCACCCCAGCACTACCAGGCTATAACTCATACCATACTTTTCGGCCACAGAACCCGGACTGAAACACAAAAGGTGTATCCATATTCATCAAGAATACCCACACCTCCAGGTTAGTGGCACAGCACAATGCCTCAGAGATCATCAATGTGCAACTAGCAATAGGCAAAACTGCAATTCAAATTGTAACTTGCTACAGATCACCCACCATGACCCAGGACCCCCATTCCGCATTTCTGGAGACACTGGAAAATATAAAAGTCCTACCAAATGCCCTAATATTGGGTGATTTCAATTACCCAAACATTAACTGGGAGAACTACTCAAGTACTAACTCCCTTGCCCAATGCTTCCTAGAATTTATAAACTCGAATGCCCTGGATCAACTGGTCAACACCCCCACCAGAGGTGACAACATACTGGACCTGGTCATCACCAACATGGGTGACCAGTGTTCTACACCAGAGGTCAAACCCTCGCTGGTTAGATCAGACAATAGCATAATCACTCTGGATAGCCACATTCCGCCCCCACTCCCAATCAAGGAAACCACCGTGAAAAACTTTTCAAAAGCAAATTTCTCGTTACTTAAGACCAAGGTGGAAAGGTTCACAGCCCCCATGCTATAAGACAACACTTCTAAGCTGCTGAATCCCTTACAAAGGCACTCTATGAGCACCTGCAAGAATGCATGGATCATACTATCCCAAGCAAAACCAAGACTCACTCCTCCAAGAAAAGGAAACCAGTCTGGTGGACCCCTGCCATAAACAAGCTATACAATAGAAGGAGGAAACTAGTACAGATAAGAGCAAAATCCCAAGAAGGGAAGACATCCCTGATCAGTATCAGCAAGTAACTATGTTCCCTCATAAAATCATCCAAGGCTAGCTTCGAAAGAAAAATTGCGAAGGACTCCAAAGATAACCACAAAGCGTTCTTTAGCTATGTCAAGAACCTAAGTGGAAACTCTCAGATCTGCTCTGAGTTAGTGCAGAATGGCACAAAATATACTGAACTGACTGACATTGCCAACATTCTGGCAGACAGGTTTAGTGCAAACTTCACACCCCTCTCACCCCCTAAAGGGCCCATAACCCATAGCAAAATAAATTTAAAATGGGTGGCGAAAGCCAAACACATTCTGGCTAGGCTTATAAATGCCCTAGGGCAGATAGCCTAGTATGAACCTATGAACCTATGAACCTATGAACCATACCAGAAGAATGTAGTGCCCCAGCAATCACTGACACACAGGGTAAAACAGCCCTATCCCAAAGCCAAAAATACAGCTTCAATGGGACCAGATGGTGTCCCAGGCTGTGTCTTACACAAGCTCCAAAATGAACTAACCCCTCACCTAAACACACTGTTCAAACTCAGTCTTTCTACAGGCTACGTACCCACAGATTGGTGCACAGCAACAGTTATCCCTCTCCACAAAGGTGGAGCCACAACGGACCCAAGGGACTATCGCCCTATAAGCCTGACTAGCCTGGTCTGCAAGGCTATGGAGTGCATCATCATGGAATTCATTAACAGAGACAATGGGAACCTTCAAACATTGGACCCTCCCCAGTTTGGCTTTGTTAAGGGCAGATCATGCCTCCTAAACCTGGTGGACTTCTTTGAGACAGTTACCAAGGCTTTAGATGAGGGAAAGGGGGTCCACACAGCCTACCTAGACCTTGCAAAGGCTTCCGACACCATTCCCTATTTTGGTATTATAGACAAGCTCACCAGCCTGAACATAAACCTGTACATCACGAGATGGGTTGCCAATTGGCTCACGGATAGAACCCACACAGTGAGAGTTGCAGGCTCTAGGTCCAACTCTAAACCAGTTACAAGTGGCATTCCCCCAGGGCTCAGTCCTGGGACCCCTCCTGTTCGGTATATACTTGTCAAAGGTACAGGCAAGCACAGGAGGACTATGGCTGATCATGTTCGCAGATGACTGCAAACTGGGGGCCATAACTGACTCTCCAACTGATACAGACATCCTCCAGAAGGGTCTCACTGAGATGGATACCTGGTGTCAAAATCATGGCCTCAAGCTAAATGCCAAAAAGTGCATAGTCATCCCCTTTGGAAAAAACAAACTACTTGCAAACTACCACATATGTGGTAGTCCCCTAAATACAGAAAATGTAATAAGGGATCTGAGGACCCAAGTAGGTAGTAATCTCTCCTTTGATAATCATACTGCCAAGGATGTTAGAAAATCCTTCTATGTGGCCCATCTGATCACAAAAGGGTTCATATCTAGAACAAAAGAGGTTATTGTGCCCCTCTACTCATCACTCATCAGACCCATCATAGAGTACAATGCCTCATTTGGTATGTACCTTACAAAGGCACCTGCAACAGCTGGAAAGACCACAGAAGTACCTCACCAAGAGGATTACTGGCCTCAAACATATGCCCTATGCAGCCCAATTGAAGAAACTCCAGCTGTACTTGTTTGCATACTGCTTACTCAGAGGTGATCTCTGCCTGACATACAAGGCCATGTCCAAACAGAATTGATGGACATTCTCCACCTAAAAAAAAACAAATCCGCAAGAGCCACATGCTCTAGGGATCTAAACCTCACCATAATGATAAATAGGACATGCTGGAGGGATAGATTCCTGTCCCAGAGACTCCCCATGCTTTGGAACAGGATTCTAATCTACGTTAGGCAGGGCCCCTCACTAACACTCTTTATGAGAAACCTTGACGAGTGGATGGGAAACAGAAAATTTAACCCGGGGATCACTGCAGTGGCTCTGCTGGACAGAGGCACAGGGAACTAATGGCTCTGCTGGACTGAGGCACAGGGAACTAATCTAAGGGGATGGCGAAAGCCAACACTTTCTGGCTAGGCTTATAGATGCCCTCAAGCAGATAGCCTAGTACTTACCTTTGAACCTATGAACCTATGAGACATGGATTCTTCAGGTGAATTTCTTGGCATCCGTGTCTCAAACACATAATTGGCAGGTTACAATCAGACAACTGATCATAACCCTCTCTGTAAAGTACATCCTTTCTTGTTCTGATGCGAAACAAAGGTAAAGATTAAGCAATCAGAAAAATCTGCTGTTTGCATCCTTATGACTTTTTAAATTTCTTTACTGACAAAATTGATTGCAATCTGTGGTACAGTAATAGAATGCTTTAAAAGAAAACAGAAAGGGTACTGACAATATACGAAGGACACAGATATTTTTCTATTCTTTTCATAGCATGCAAACATGAATAGCTTTCTCTCTACTGTAAATCAGTTGCATACAATATCATCATTAAAGAAGAAAAATACAACATACTATGAAAAAGCCACTAGTAATGAAAGAGTGTGAAGCACTGTTGTTAAATATAAATACAAATTTACACACACACACACACACACACACACACACATATATATATATATATATATATATATATATATATATATATATATATATATATATATATATATATATATTCTGGAAAACGCAAGCTAAAATTGTAAAGGAAGAAAAAAGAAGTCCATACTGACCTTGGTATGGCGGAACAGCTGGTGTGACTGCAGTCTGTGAATATTAAATTAGAAAAAAATACAGTCAAAGTTAAGCATTCAAATGCACAGTGATATGTGATATGGCATGCAGATCCCTAACAAGCCAATCCATGGCAGAACTGTAAGTTCTCAGGATATATGTCTTACATACTTCTCACCTGTACTTTTATTTAACATTTGCTAATAAGAAAAGTGGGCTCTCCAGTGATCTGTTTTCAGTCAAGAAGAGACAGACAAATATATATGGAGAATTTAATGTGGCTAATCACATACCATGCTTATGAAAGGAAACCAGAACACCAGTAGAAAACCCATGAAAATACCAAGAGAAAACAAACTGACAGTGACTAGAAATGAGGATTGAACTCTAAACTTTTAAGGTGGTAGCAGAAAGCTTACCATGGAGCAACCATGCAGCTCTCCTTTATAGAATAATGTGTCTCTGTAACAAAACTACAGAATCAAACAATCCAAGAATGACTGCTCTCATATTATTTATTTTGATTTATTTTACACTTGTTGACCGGGCTGGTCCAGCTGGATATATTTCCATTTTCAGTAGAGGCCCGGGGAGAAAAGCTCCACATATAAACAACCACCACCACACAAAAAAATGTTTATAATAAACAAGAAAGGTATTACAGTTTAAATTATGGGAAGACTATGTGACACACTACAATAAATACATCATACACCTACAGATCATTTTATAGTATAAATATCTTGGACATCCCAAGACATTATTAGAATACATTTAAATCCTTGGTTATTCTAGTTTACTCCAGACAGTTACTATTTCCAAAGGGTTAGACAGTAACAGTAGAAAAAGGAAGAAGTATAAAGAAAATGTCAGGAATACTACCATCAGGATACATTCATAGCCAAGTAGAAAAGATATGTAATTGGTGCCTAAGTAGTAGAGATAACTTATAGGTGCTACAAATTCAGAGGAGTAGACAGGAAAGAGTGGAGGAAAGTAGGAAGTCAAGAGATAACAGCAGAGAAATCCAGAGGATCAGTCTGGGTAACAGCAAGGGCATAGCCAGTGAGTTTTAAGGTGCTTCTTGAGTCTTTGTTTAAAGAGTGGTAGGGAGGGTAGTGAGGTTAGGTCAGATGGCAAGAGGTTCCATTGTTTTCCAGCGGTATTGGAGAACAGTGAGTCCCCAGCTAAGTTGTTAGACTTGGTGGTACTAGCTAGAAGTTTATTGGAAGAGCGTAAGGAATTAAGATTCCTATAGGATGCTATAAGGTTGCTGAGTATTGGTGTGTTGTTGGGTTGGTAAAAAATCTTATGAACGATGGTAAGTTGGGAAAGTATCAGAAGGTTTTTTAGTTCCAGCCAGTCTAGCTGGTGAAGGTTAAGACAGTGGTGAGTTCTATATGGGTTTCCAGTGGCAAATCTTGCAATACTATTATAGGAGTTGGCTAGTTTGGTAAGATTATTTTTTTTAGATTAGTGTATATGGGTGCAGCATACAGAAGAGTTGAACTTAGATGGGAGTGGGCAATAGTCATTCTGGCTGTTGGAGTTAAGAAAGGTTTTATCCTATATAGGGAGCCCAGTTTTTTATTAACAGTTTTAATAGTGTTATTAATGTGATTGTCAAATGTGAGGTTATTATCAATTGTAATTCCTAATAGTTTGGTGGAAGAGTCGGGGGATATAAGGGTGCTATTATTGGATTGAATGGAGAAATCTATAGGGGAGGACTTACTGTTTGTTGTAAACAGTAGTAGCTTGCTCTTTTTGGTGTTCAAAAGAAGGCACCATTTCAAGAACCATGCCTCTACTGTGTTGAAAGCTGTCTGGGTTAAAGACTGAAGTTCAGATATAGAGTTGGCAGAGCATATGATAGTAGAATCATCAGCATATTGTATACAGGTGGTTTGAGGAATAGCTATTTGAAGGTCATTGATGAATAATGAGAAAAGAAGAGGACCAAGACTGAGCCCTGAGGGACTCCCAGGGAGATAGGAAGGTGAGATGATAGTTGATTCTCTAAAAGAACGGCTTGCTGTCTATTACTAAGGTAAGACTTGAACCAGAGAATTGCTTTGGCATCAAGAGAGAGGGATGACAAGTGTTTATGAGTAAGAGATGGTTAACCATATCAAAGGCTTTAGACAGGTCGAGGAAGAGTGCTGATGAGAGGCTGCTATTATTACGGTTATTATTAATGGTGTTGGTGAAGGATAAGAGAGCTGAGGTGGTACTGTGAAAAGACCTGAAGCCATGCTGACAGTGTGCTAGAATGTTATGTTGAAGTAAGTAGTCCATTAGCTGATGGTGAATGCATTTTTCCATAATTTTGGCTAATGGAGAAAGGAGAGCTATAGGCCTGTAGTTAGAATAGTTATTAGAGTTACCTCCTTTGTATAAGGGAATAATGTGGGAGATTTTCCAGAGATCTGGAATGGTTCCTTCAGTTATGGTGCGATTTATCAGGATGGATATAGGATAGGCGACTACTTTAGCTGCTTGCTATACGTATTCAGATGGTAACTTATCAGCTGAGGGGGTGCAAGGCTTAAGTTTGTGGACTAGTTTTTGGATGTAAGAGGTAGAGATGAGTTGTAGTTGGAATGTTGGCCGAGTATGAGGTGAGGAGTTAGGTAGATCTGAGTTGTCTGTCTAGTTGACTGGCTAGAGTTTGTATGGTGTCTGTGAAGAAAGTATTAAAGGCATTGGCAGTTTGATGGGAGGTATTGTTTTCTGACCCTAGAGGGGAAGGAGTGCTAGAGTGGCCTGAACGAAGGAGATTATTCAAGCTTGCCCAGAATTTTCGTGGATTATTGTGGTGAATTTGCTGCAGCTTGCAATAGTAGCTTTTTTTATCAGAGTGAATAACTTTTTTGTAGCATTTCTCAACTGTCTAAAGATTTGTTGATCTGAGGTATTTCTGGTTGCTCTCCACTTAGCCCAGGATTTATTTCTAAGTAATATTTTTTGTCTGGTATCTTTTGAGAGCCAGAGGGCAGGTTTGGATTTTATTCTAATAGATCGTTTAGGTGCATGCCTGTCGAGGATTGTTAAGAATTTGTTATTGAAATATATAACAGCTTCTTCAAGAGGAGAGTTTTTAGAGGGTTCCAAGTCACAGGTACTAAGTTCCATTTGAAATAATACAGGCTGAAAGTTTTTCTTGGTTCGAGAAGTCTTATAGTTGGGGGCATTGGTAATGTCATTCTTTTGTCTTATGATGTAAGTAAGCATGTGATCACTTACATCATCAGGCAAGGTCCCTACTTTATAATTATGTTCTTGTTTATTGATTAGTATCCAGTCTAGTATAGTTTCTTTATTATTTGGTTTGTTAATTCTAGTGGTGGTAGTGATAGTTTGGTTAAAGCCATGCAGATTAATATGAGAAGAAGGATTATCTGTTTTGATACTATTCCAGTCAGTATTGAAATCTCCTAGAATAATAGTTTATTGTGGGAAAGTAGTAGATATCCAGCATAGGGTATCCTCTATTGTAGTAATGTTATTACCTGGGGGTAGGTAGATACAGATTATGTAAAGTGCTTTGGTGGGATTGAGTTGAAATCTAGTGATTAAGAGTTCAACTTTACTATTTTCAGGTGGGTTATAAAGTATAGAGGAGATGTGTAGTGCATTTCTAAACAGTAAGGCTACTACTCCTCCTTTGCATTTTACTCTGTCGTGTCTCAGTATATTATACCCTGGGGGGATTATTTCATTATCCTTAGTTGTGGGTTTTAACCAGGTTTCTGTAAGACAGAGGATATCAAAGGAGTGAATATTCAGAAGGGCATGGAGATGGGCAACTTTGTTGTTAATACTATGGATATTGAGATGACCTATTAGTAAGAAATTAGAGAGAGTGGGCTGGGTAGTAAGGGTGTTGGGAGAGGTACTAAGAATAGGTGAAGTAGAGAGATTAGAAGGGCCTGGGTTAGGGTGGATGTCACCACCTTTTAAGGTGGGAGATTTTAGTGCAGAAAGAGGGTTAGAATTAAGGCTAGGTAGATACTTCAATTTTTTATTGTAGGGTGGTTTAATTTCATGGGTGTAAGTCGATGATATTTAGGTAGCAAGTAGCAGGAAGTGGAGGTGATATTTTTTTGGGGATGGGTAAGGGCATTATTATATATAGATGTTTGTTTAGGAGAATAGTTGAGGTAGTAGTAATTAACCTTTTCAAAAGAGGTGAGGAGATAGGTAGTGGTGAGGATAGGTATAAGAGTGGCTAAGAGTATTACCAAGGATAGGATAGTTTTAGTTGTTGTAGACATATTACTTAGTAAATGTGAACTGTTTCTGCCAGGTAGGGCTAGGATGCAATAGCATCAGATAAGAAGTTAAGCTAGGGTAGTCGAGAAGAGTAATGCTACAAGTAGAGGAGTTTTCTTTAAGTAGTATATAGATAGGGTAGGGTAGTAATGAAAGAGAAATGGGAAGGCTAAAGAAGTTGTATAATGCTAATGCTAAGGTAGGGTAGAAGTGATGAAGAGCTTGTATTGGTAAAGAAGTTGTTTAGGTAGTGAAGAGTTAAGGTAGGGCAGTAAAGAAGAAAAATGCTAAGGGTGGAGAGGCTGATGAAAGTAGTATAGGTAGGGGTAGTATGAGACAGAGTACTGGAAAACTATAAAAGGATGGGTGTGGCTTAGGTAAATTAACTTGAGTCCGGGATAGGTTGGATAGGAGAAAGGGCGTGGTTTAGGCAGTATAAGGCTAGGACCACTGGGGGTGGGTGGGAATTGGGGATAGGGTAGGGGAGCGGAGTGAGCCCGTAGGGCGAACGGAGCGGGTAGAACCAAGTAGTGCTGAGAGGTAATCAGTTTTACAGTGAGACTGTAATTTACAAAACTTTAGTAGGTATGTGGCACTTCTTAGAGACACTAATTCCTGTGAAATACTGGTGGAGACCTTTTTGTCTACTTATTATGGGAGAAAGAATAAGAAGCAGTAATATAGCAGCAATCTTTAGATAAGGTAAGTTTCTAGCTCTTCTGTCTTACTGCCTAACTGACTTATAGGTTAAAGTCTACAATTTCCTTTCAGGGGGGTTAGCTATGTAAAAAGTTAAACTTGGATAGCTGAAAATAGGTTCATACAGCAACTCTAGAGAAGTTTAGTATACAGATAAGATACAGGGATTACAAGCTGTGCACTTTTCTACCTTCTAGTGGCAGAGCAAAGGAAACTACACCTAGTCTCAGAACAAGTTTGTTAAAAAAAGGGGGGGGGTTGGATGGCCTCGGGGTAGGTCAACGGGTGTGCTGGCCCAACAACAGGAATATGATAAACAGTATAATATGTTAGAGTTACATTAAAATGAGTAGGTTATCACCTACATAATGAGGTAGTAGGAAGCACTTCTAGGTATTCCAGGGTGGGTTCTACCGATAGGGTATTCTTTCAGTTGGGAGGTTCCTTAGATGTACTAGGTAGCTGTTGGGAAGATAGCCCATGTCACAGCACAAGGCTTCAAGCTGTAAGAGAAAAAAAGAATAAAACTGAGAAAATTGTGAAGAAAGCCAGTTTGATGTCCTTGCAGTAGAGGGAAAAAGAGGTGTTGAGGTACTGTGGAGATGAGTAACTGAGTGAAGTAAGAGAATCACTAGAGTTTAACACTGGTGGAGAGAATATTGAATTTAAAACAGTAAAACAGAGGCACATAAATCACAAAATAAGTTAAGTAAAACATACATCATTCTTAGTGTGAGACACAATACATTTAGATGGACTACTAAGCAAATAATTAGCTAGTAGAATTATATCAACAGCATACAGTGCCAGACTCAGAAGAGTAGGAATGTTAAGCAAGGCTGCCTAACCATTGTAACAGGGAATGCAAAGCAACATAAAATACACACTGCTACAGAACCTTCTGAGGTGTGGATCACGTAGATAATCATACATATAACTTAATAAAAATAACATATATAGGCTAAGGTAGAGCACAAGAATCTACATCATACAGAGAGTATACAATATAGGACTGTTGAGGCATTCTCTACGTTCAGATAGTATACACATTTAACCTCCTTCAGACTACCAATGCTTTTTAATAACATTATCCCCTAGCATATTAGTATAGACAAAATAACGGCAGCAGTTGTGGACTGTGTGATTTACTGCTGCTTGAACTGCTTATGGAGCTGGGACTGTAGCTTTATATAGATAACATACAATACCTAAAAATAATGGCGTTACAATGCACAAGCACTTTTAAATTATGTAACTAATCCTGGTGTAGCAGACAGAATTAGGGAAAGCATTTTGCTCTGTGAGCAGCCCAGGAATTAAATTTAGTGACTGAAGGTTTGATAAGATGGCTAAAATATCACAGAGGAGTAGCGAATGTTAAGTATCCGCGCTCTGTGCCTGTGCACAACTTGAGCAAGTTACAGTTGGTAACAGTGCTCTGCGCTAAGTTACCTGAGCAGACCAGGAATTAAGTTCAGCACCAGAAGGCTTTAAGATGGCTAAAAATTCCGCTGAGGAATAGCAAATGCAGAGTATCAGCGCTCTGTGCCTGGGCACAACTTGAGTGAGTTACAATTGTTAATAGTGCTCTGCGCTAAGTACCTGAGCAGACCGGAATTAAATATAGTGCCAAAGGCTTTATAAAATGGCTAAAATATCGCTACAGATAAGCGGAAGTAAAATATCAGCACTCTGTGCTTGGGCACATCTCGAGCAGGTTACAGATGGCAACAGTTGGTTACAGTTGGTAACAGTGCTCTGCACTAAGTTACCTAAGCAGACCAGGAATTAAGTTCAGCGCCAGAAGGCTTTAAGATGGCCAAAAATTTCACTGAGGATTAGCAAATGCAGAGTATTAGCTCTCTGTGCCTTGGCACAACTCGAGCGAGTTACAAATGTTAGCAGTGCTCTGCACTAAGTACCTGAGCAGACCGGAATTAAATATGGTGCCAAAGGCTTTGTAAAATATTAACTTCAAAAGAAGCACAATGTAATCCGACACAGTGTATTTTGCACTGGGAATCCTCTGTGTCTCTTCAGCACTATGTAATCACTGTTTTACATGTGTCCTGCCCATTCTGTCATACACGTACATTGACAAACTGAAAACCACAATAAACTTTTATTTTATTTCAGTTTTAGTTTTTAACTGGGAATGTGGGCTAGTTTGCAGACCCTTCTCAGCCATGTCCCAAGTCTAATTTGCAGACCCTTCTCAGCCATGTCCATGCCTAGTCTGTGGACCTTTCTCAGCCATACCCCAGGCCTAGTCCATGGACCCTGTCAGCCATGTCTCAGGCCTAGTTTGTGGACCTTTCTCAGCAATATCCCAGGCCTAGTCCACGGACCCTTGTCAACCATGTCTCAGGCCTAGTTTCTAGACCATTCCCAGCTATGTCCCAGGTCTAGGTTGCAGACCTTTTTCAGCCATGTCCCTGGCCTAGTCCATGGACCCTTTTCAGCCATGTTCCAGGCCTAGTTTGCAGACCCTTCTCAGCCATATCACAGGCCTAGTTTGTGGACCTTTCTTAGCCATGTCCCAGGTCTAGTTTGCAGTCCCTTCTTAGCCATGTCCCAAGCCTAGTCCATGGACCCTTCTCAGCCTTGTCCCAGGACTAGTTTGCAAACCCTTCTCAGCCATGTCCTAGCCTTAGTTTATGGACCCTGCTTAGTCATGTCCCAGGTCTAGTCCATGAACCCTTTTTAGCCATGTCCCATGCTTAGTTCGTAGACCCTTCTCAGCCATGTCCCAGTCCTAGTTTGCAGGCCCTTCTCAGCCATGTCCCAGTCCTAGTTTGCAGGCCCTTCTCAGCCATGTCCCAGGCCTAGTTTGCGGACCCTTTTCAGCCATGTCCCATGTCTAGCATGCAGACCTTTTTTAGCCATGTACCAGGCCAATAGGCATACATATTACAATGCTAACCATCATACAATATAATAGACAATTTCGCATATGTACTTAATAAAGGTATAAATGTATATGACAAAGGCACAGATGATGCATGACACAATTTGTTGATAATGATGCACAGTTACATATTAGGAAATACAAGAAGTATTATTGTTGGCAGTAATGTTTAAAATGTATACAGGGTGAGAGTTACTTTTCAGTTCATCAAAGTTTGTCTTGGAAGAGAATATGTCAAGAAGGCATTAAAGTTAGGTGTTAGTAACTGAAGAACATACTTCAGAAATAAACCAGAAACACCATAGTATTTGTATATAGGAGGACAGCATTCTACAGTAACAGATGTAATGTTATAATCATCAGAGTCACACCTGGAGCAATGCCAAATGTGCAGCTAACCTGCCACATAGACCTCATCATTACTCTGCATTACATGCTCTCACATCAACTTGCCCGTACACAACTTCTTCTAACCCATAAAATAATATGTAACCCTCCTACCTGCCCCTCTGTCTCTCAGTATTTCATCACTATCTCACAAATCACTCTCTAAATGCTCAACACAAAAACCTAGCTGAAGTCTATAAAGCAAAAAAAAAAAAAAAAGATGGGGCAAAGTTTATTCTCAGACTGCATATCCAAACTGTGGAACTCTAACCAGATTTAATCAGAACTACATCTAGCCTCCATGTATTTATGTTCTCTCTCACAGAACTCCTCAGCTCATGGCTATGCCCAGGCACCTCACCTGTATGACCTGTATTAACAAACACGTTACATTGTTACTAACCTAACCTCTCATCATGCTATCCCAGGCACCTCACCTGTATGATCTGTAATAACAAATACTTTACATTGATACTAACCTAACCTCTCATCATACTATCTATTCCAACGTTCAACACCTGCCCTCTCCCCACTCTTAGAGTGTACCTGTATCTTTTTATTTTTATTTCCTCTCATAGTAGAGTACATTTCTAATGCTTTTGTATATGCTGATTGTCATATTTAAATGTCATTTTTTGTTTTTATTTTTATTTTTACATCACCAGTATCTCCTTATGCTTTATTATATCCTATGTATTCCACTGTTAAACTGTACGTATATATGTGTATATATATATATATATATATATATATATATATATATATGTATGTATGTATGTATCTATCTATAGATATATATATATATATATATATATATATATATATATATATATATATATATATATATATATATATATATATTTAGCTAACTTAAAAACGAACACAAAAACCAAGTAAAAAGCAGCTCCACAGGTGAAAACACTCAGTCCAGGAATCACGAGTGTAGTACAACCAGAAATAAATAGAAGTTGAATAACTTTAATAAATAAGAACAGAAAAATTAATCAAGCGCTTTCGCCTGGTTCCTACCAGGCTTTATCAAGATACTAATCAGTCAAAAATAAAACCATTTTATATCATCATACATAAATCATGTGACCACTTAGTCGACCACTCCTAACATTAATTGTGATAATTAGTTCAAAGTTTGAAAATTTTTAAGGTATTTTTAGAGTATTTTTAAAGTATCTTTAAGGTATTTTTAAAGTACTTGTACTCTCTACAAGTCAATAATACTACAAAACACATTATTTTAAAAACTATCTAGATACCTTAGTAAGTTCATGTGTATCAAAAAAATCTTGTGAAGATAAATACATATAACTAGTTTGTGCAAACCGCTAATAATTCATGTAATATGTTAAATAACAATGCTTTAAAATGCAAATGCTAAAAACAAATATTAAAAAATATGTATATGTATACTTTAAATATTCTTAGTGTAAATCCTTATGGTAAAAACATATACTTCTGGTTGAGAGTTAATAACGTAAAGTAAAAATTCATCATTAACTAACTGCCTGTTGATTACCTGGCATTTTTAAAACAGTTTTTTGTTTATTCATAATTTCTCCCTGTTAAGTTTTAGTGCACTTGCTATACTGATGCTGTCATTTAGACCTGGGGGTCTTGCTGCATTTAATTTCAATTGCCATAAAAGTTCTTTGTGCTCTAGACGAGTCTCCCAGTCCCCTCCTCTGGGATCCTGGGTGACCTGGTCTAGAACAAGAGATTTTAAATGCATGTTGATATATTGCATTGAGTGCTTGAAAAAAGCATTAGTATCTTTCTTCTTACTAACTTCATATAAATGCTCATAGATCCTTTTTCTTAGTGGCCGCTCGGTCTTGCCAACATAAAAACTGTGACACTCCATGCAAACACCGAGATAAACCACCCCTTTTGATGCACAATTAAAGTGATTTTTTGTATTAACCTTAAAGTTCCTAGAGGGAATGTATAAACTGTTACTGTTATATATATATATGCACACTGGTTGCATGCGCCACATTTGAAGGTGCCTACCTTATTGGAAAAATGTGAATATATTTTTCCATTGTTCTTATTCTCAAATAGGCCCTTTAAATTAATATCTCTCTTTCTTGTGAATCCGGGCTTGGCGGGTACAATTTTATTAATGTCCTCCTGTAGTGTCAACACTGGCCAATATGTCAAAATAGTCTTTTCCACCTGTTGGGAGTCCCTAGTGTATGTGTACACAAAGTTGTTATATGACGATTGTTGCTCAGCCTCTTGAGTGTGTTCTAAAATCTTGCCTTTCCCAAGTAATGGTGGATACTTAAGATTCCCTATTATCGAGAACCTCTTTTGCTAAATTATCCACCAGGTGGGCTGGATAGCCTCTCTCCAGAAAGAGTTTTTTTAAGAAGTCAACTTCCTTAAGAAATAAATCGTGAGTACTTGACATCCTGGATGCACGAATGAGTTGACCTTTTATTATACCCTTTTTCTGGTAAAAAGGATGCCCACTTTCAAAATGTAAGAATGTGTTGGAAAAAGTCGTCTTTCTATATATTTGAGATTGGAAAAAGTTGTTGACATAATCTTTGAATAAAAAAAATCCAAATAGTGTAAAGAATTTTCGCTCACATTATGTGTGAAAGCTAAAAATCTGTAGTGGAATTAACGTACGTAATGAAATTTGAGAAACTATCCATGTCACCATCCCATAGTATACAAATGTCATCCAGGTAACGTTTATAGTAAGTGATGTGCTCAGCCCAACCAGATGAAAAGATGTATTTATTTTCCGAATAGTATAATACTATGTTCGCGTATGTTGAGGCACATGGAGCACCCATCGCTACACCTTTCTTTTGCCTGAATACTTCTCCATTAAAATAAATGAAGTTGTTCTCAAGAACTACTTCCATAAATTCCACTATTAGCCTGACTGTGCTGTTACTTAGTTCAGATTGTGTTGTCAAAATTTCATTAAACCAATCTATTCCTATAGAGTGAGGAATGCTGGGAAATAGCTCTATGATGTCAATAGTTACCATTAATATCTCTGGGTTATATAAATTTTGTTGGACATCATTAAGAAATTCCCAGGAGTCTTTACAAATAGGTTTTAAAGTTGAGACAAATTTTTTTAGTGTCTGATCAATTTATTTCCCTAGAGGCTCTGTAATACTCCCGGCTCCTGCTACTATAGGTCTGAATTTTAAAGGGTTCAGTCCTTTATGAACTTTTGGAATCCCACAAATTACCGGGATCCTAGGTTTTGGGACATGCAAATAGTCGTGTAACTTCTCATTAATAGCACCTTGCATCAAATGGTCCATTAGCATAAAGTTAATCTTAGAGTACGCAATATTCACTTCATTCCCAGAAACTAATTCGTAAGTAACAGCATCCTGTAACATAATATGAATATATGTTTCGTATGTCCAATTGTACATTAGGACAACGCCACCACCCTTATCAGGTTTCATTACCCTGATACCCTCCTCTTTGAGTAAATTAGTTAGCTGATATAGGTGGAAATCAAAATTGTCAGGTGGTTGGTTTGCACCAAATGCATGTTTCTTTCTTAGATCCATTTCCACTAATTTCTCGAAAATTCTTAAGGTAGGATGGGTGGGGGGGTTAAAAGTACTACACCTTGTATTTATATGGTTAGTTGAAGATTGCCCTTTAAAAAATAGTGCAAGATTTAGTCTCCTGATGAATAGTTTGAGTTCTACTAGCATTTTGGATAAATCCATGGTGTGGAGGGGGACAAAGTGAAAACCTCTGGTGAACAACTCGAAAAAGTCAGGGGTTAGTGTAGTTTAAGTAAAGTTGTAAATGGTGTAATTGTCCTTAGTTACCACCTTGTAATTACCACTAGATGAATCCCCATCAACGTCGTCACCATTAACTAAACCAACTTCCTTGGAATCAGTTACCTGCGTAACCTGTTCCAATTCTGTTGGTGGAATGTTGTGTTCCTGCCCCCTGGTCTGCCCTGGGGATACTGAAAAACCTGATTCTGGTTTTTATTATTATCTTTTTGAGCCAGTCGCTCACTTCTCCTTGGTGGATCTGCTAATGGAGTATTAATGTTATCAGTGCTTTCAGCAATATCAGTTCTCCCTTCATCATTAGAAGTGTTACGTTTAAATTTTCCTGGCAAGGGGTAAGCCCTCCCATCCCTATATTCAATCAAGTCACGCTCCAACTTTCTTATCTTATGACTGACTATCTTAACGCAATGTTGATCCACTTCGTTAAAAACATTGTCATAACATTTTTTAATACTAGGAAAGTTCTTGTCTTTAATGATACTGTCGTTTAATATTGTCAGTTCATTCAGTAAAGAGTTAGCTTTAGTTTCATAATCTTGGATCATAAGATCCAGCATTTCCAAACCAGTTTTATCAAACAGCTCCACCAACTTCGTATATAAATTGGAGCCCAACACAGCGTTGTTTGGAAACTTGAAACAACGTAATCCTTTTGGGATACGTTGCACACGAACACACTCTCTCAGATAGTCTATCTCCAGTTGCGTGTTCTTGTAAGCGTATAGTTTGTCATTTAATTTATCGAAATCACGCTCCATACAACTGTAATGCTTTTGAGAACTCAGAACAGTACCTTGCTTAAAAGAAAATTGCTGCTCAGTCCAAGCATGGAAATTGAAGTCCTTACGTTGGCCACCATTCCCGTTTACCCAGCTCGATTGCACTCTGGCTTGTTGTTCCTGAAGATCAGTTCCGACCAATAAAATCTCGTCAGGAGGTGTCGCTCTTAACACGCCATTCGGCTCCCTTGGTGGTGGTGGCGTACGCTTCGTATTCAGCCCTTGCGGTTGGTTACCAGGTAACGAGGGAGTGCAGCTGACATTGCGTGAATTTAATAATTTATTCATTTGTGTTAACAGCATTAGAACTTGGTTAAATTCTCCGCGTGAAACTGGAACATCATCTGGTTCATTACGGAGTAAAATCGGTGTGTTTAAAAAATCAACCTGGTCCAGGTCTTCAGCCATAGAGAAATGAGACAAATCCAGCTAACTTAAAAACGAACACAAAAACCAAGTAAAAAGCAGCTCCACAGGTGAAAACACTCAGTCCAGGAATCACGAGTGTAGTACAACCAGAAATAAATAGAAGTTGAATAACTTTAATAAATAAGAACAGAAAAATTAATCAAGCGCTTTCGCCTGGTTCCTACCAGGCTTTATCAAGATACTAATCAGTCAAAAATAAAACCATTTTATATCATCATACATAAATCATGTGACCACTTAGTCGACCACTCCTAACATTAATTGTGATAATTAGTTCAAAGTTTGAAAATTTTTGGGATTCCAAAAGTTCATAAAGGACTGAACCCTTTAAAATTCAGACCTATAGTAGCAGGAGCCGGGAGTATTACAGAGCCTCTAGGGAAATATATTGATCAGACACTAAAAAAATTTGTCTCAACTTTAAAACCTATTTGTAAAGACTCCTGGGAATTTCTTAATGATGTCCAACAAAATTTATACAACCCAGAGATATTAATGGTAACTATTGACATCATAGAGCTATTTCCCAGCATTCCTCACTCTACAGGAATAGATTGGTTTAATAAAATTTTGACAACACAATCTGAACTAAGCAACAGCACGGTCAGGCTAATAGTGGAATTTATGGAAGTAGTTCTTGAGAACAACTTCATTTATTTTAATGGAGAAGTATTCAGGCAAAAGAAAGGTGTAGCGATGGGTGCTCCATGTGCCTCAACATACGCGAACATAGTATTATACTATTCGGAAAATAAATACATCTTTTCATCTGGTTGGGCTGAGCACATTACTTACTATAAACGTTACCTGGATGACATCTGTATACTATGGGATGGTGACATGGATAGTTTCTCAAATTTCATTACGTACATTAATTCCACTACAGATTTTTTAGCTTTCACACATAATGTGAGCGAAAATTCTTTACACTATTTGGATGTTTTTTTATTCAAAGATTATGTTAACAACTTTTTCCAATCTCAAATATATAGAAAGACGACTTTTTCCAACACATTCTTACATTTTGATAGTGGGCATCCTTTTTACCAGAAAAAGGGTATAATAAAAGGTCAACTCATTCGTGCATCCAGGATGTCAAGTACTCACGATTTATTTCTTAAGGAAGTTGACTTCTTAAAAAAACTCTTTCTGGAGAGAGGCTATCCAGCCCACCTGGTGGATAATTTAGCAAAAGAGGTTCTCGATAATAGGGAATCTAAGTATCCACCATTACTTGGGAAAGGCAAGATTTTAGAACACACTCAAGAGGCTGACCGACAATCGTCATATAACAACTTTGTGTACACATACACTAGGGACTCCCAACAGGTGGAAAAGACTATTTTGACATATTGGCCAGTGTTGACACTACAGGAGGACATTAATAAAATTGTACCCGCCAAGCCCGGATTCACAAGAAAGAGAGATATTAATTTAAAGGGCCTATTTGAGAATAAGAACAATGGAAAAATATATTCACATTTTTCCAATAAGGTAGGCACCTTCAAATGTGGCGCATGCAACCAGTGTGCATATATATATATAACAGTAACAGTTTATACATTCCCTCTAGGAACTTTAAGGTTAATACAAAAAATCACTTTAATTGTGCATCAAAAGGGGTGGTTTATCTCGGTGTTTGCATGGAGTGTCACAGTTTTTATGTTGGCAAGACCGAGCGGCCACTAAGAAAAAGGATCTATGAGAATTTATATGAAATTAGTAAGAAGAAAGATACTAATGCTTTTTTCAAGCACTCAATGCAATATATCAACATGCATTTAAAATCTCTTGTTCTAGACCAGGTCACCCAGGATCCCAGAGGAGGGGACTGGGAGACTCGTCTAGAGCACAAAGAACTTTTATGGCAATTGAAATTAAATGCAGCAAGACCCCCAGGTCTAAATGACAGCATCAGTATAGCAAGTGCACTAAAACTTAACAGGGAGAAATTATGAATAAACAAAAAACTGTTTTAAAAATGCCAGGTAATCAACAGGCAGTTAGTTAATGATGAATTTTTACTTTACGTTATTAACTCTCAACCAGAAGTATATGTTTTTACCATAAGGATTTACACTAAGAATATTTAAAGTATACATATACATATTTTTTAATATTTGTTTTTAGCATTTGCATTTTAAAGCATTGTTATTTAACATATTACATGAATTATTAGCGGTTTGCACAAACTAGTTATATGTATTTATCTTCACAAGATTTTTTTGATACACATGAACTTACTAAGGTATCTAGATAGTTTTTAAAACAATGTGTTTTGTAGTATTATTGACTTGTAGAGAGTACAAGTACTTTAAAAATACCTTAAAGATACTTTAAAAATACTTTAAAAATACCTTAAAAATTTTCAAACTTTGAACTAATTATCACAATTAATGTTAGGAGTGGTCGACTAAGTGGTCACATGATTTATGTATGATGATATAAAATGGTTTTATTTTTGACTGATTAGTATCTTGATAAAGCCTGGTAGGAACCAGGTGAAAGCGCTTGATTAATTTTTCTGTTCTTATTTATTAAAGTTATTCAACTTCTATTTATTTCTGGTTGTACTACACTCATGATTCCTGGACTGAGTGTTTTCACCTGTGGAGCTGCTTTTTACATATATATATATTTAACTACATTTGTACTAGGATTTTATGTGATGTTATTTAACTTTCTGGAGCTTTTTTCTCCTGGCTTTCACTAAAAATAGGCATTCATTACCCAGTTGGACTTTCCCAGTAAATGATAGCCAATAAATAATAAATAAATAAATATTAGTAGCACAGAGGACAGCATTCTTGAGTAACAAATGTACAGTAGACTCTCTGTTATCCGGTCTTGCTTTAACCTGACTCTGCTATTACCAGCCACCAAATTTCTGCTGCAGGCATAGCAACAGACAACAGAGAAGAAAGTACAGTCGTGTACACTTACCATAAATGTAGATGTTCGAGTGTATTCACTGCTGCCGTCATCATACTTGGGTTATCTGCCTGCAGGTAGCCCTCAGTAGGCCCAAATACCAGAGTCTTAGTATTTCTGCGTTGGTTGCTGTAGCTTCAGGACTGACGTCAGGTCGTCAGTAATATAAAGTAAGGCAGTCGACGCCATTACATTTTCTTGCCCTAACTGTCAGGAGCCCCCAAGTGGGAGCCAGGTTCTGGTGGAAGCACCCCACCAGTAGAAAGTAAATACCAAAATGCCCCTTGTAAGGAGAGGACTGCAACAGTGAATACACTTGAACATCTACATTTATGGTAAGTGTACACAACTGGACTATGTTCTTTGTGTTTCACTGTTGCAGTCATCAAATGTGGGTTGATTCCCAAAGCTGAGGAAAAGGGTGGAGGCAGACAAAGAAGCTAGGGGCTAACTGGGATGCCCTGCAAGACTGCAGAGGCAAACCCTGCCCTGGATTTGGAGAAGATAGGCAGGTGGTAGTGTTTGGTGAAAGTGTGAACAGATGTCCAGGTGGAAGCCTCCAGGATGTCCCTGGTGGGGACTCCTCTGAGGAAAGCTGCAGAGGTGGAGGCTGCTCTGGTGGAGTGAGTCCTGACCCCCTTAGGGGGAGGATTTCCATGTTGCTTGTAACATAAACGGATGCAGTGTGCTAGCATTTGGAAATTGTTTGGAGATGGCTTTGCGCTCTGCCCCTGCAGCAAAGCTAACCAGCAATTGATCAGACTTTCTGAAGGATTTAGTCCTGTCCAGCTAGAATCTGAGTTGTCTGTGCACATCTAGAGAGTGCAGGATCCTTTCCCCCTTGTTCTGTGGGTTAGGGGAAAAAGGTGGGCAACTGAATGGATTGGTTGAGAGCCACACTGGTCACCACTTTGGGCATGAAGGATGGGTTAGTCCTGAGGGCCATGCCAGCATGGAAGATGATGAAGGGTTCCACAGCCATGAGTGCTTGCAGCTCGGAGACCCTTCTGGCTGAAGTGATGGCCAGAAAGAAAGCTGTCTTCCAAGAGAGAAATTTTAGCTCTGCTGAAGAGGCTGGTTCAAAGGGGAGCAGGGTGAGCTTTTCCTACACAAAGTTAAGGTCCCAAGCTGGGGTTAATGCTCTTCTGGGTGGCCTTAAGTCCCCTCTTAGGAATTGTTTGATCAGAGGGTGTGAGAAAAGGGGCTGCTCAGTGTGGAAATGAGCAGAGATAGCAGAGGCATGAATTTTAATAGAGGAAAACGAGAGACCATTGTGTAGCAGGTCAGCTAGGTAATCCAGGATGAGAGGTAGGGAGGGCTGTGCCGTATCGGCTCCCTTAGCCTGAATCCAGGTGCAGAACCTTTTCCATTTGTCAGCATAAGACTTTCTAGTGCTGGGGCATCTGGCCTCATGTATAACATCTAGAACTTGTTTACTGAGGCTGGCAGGTTGATCGGTGGTTAGGGAATAAGCCAAGCTGCCAAATTGAGGGTCTGCAATTGGGGATGCATGAATTCTCCTTCCCTCTGGGTCAGGAGGGTTGGGGTCTGAGTGAGATGCCATGGTGGCAGTGGGGTCAGGCTGCGCAGCAGTGGGTTCCTGTGCTGGTGATGCCAGTCTGGAGCAATAAGAATTGTCCTTGGTTGGTGGATTCCAAGATGGCCGCCGACTAGTCTAGTCCTTACTCTCTGAGCTCCTCACAGCTATTTAACTTTTGTTTTTTTTTTACAACTTTACATCAACCTTTTTCCTCAAATTTTTATACTAAAAGATTTTATAAATCTTTTTCTACGCATTTGGATTATTTTTTCTTCTGGAATTATTATCCTGGGATTTATTTTACCTCAGAACATTCTTGGTCTCTCTGCTGCTGGGACTCCTACTGCTCCAGTCTGTTCCTGGTATCCTGTTGACTGCATTCCATTTCTGGGCATGGCTACAAAATCTGACTCCATGGAGACTCAGCCTACAAAGGCCAAATATACTTCAATGCTCTCTCCTGAAAAGATTCAGGTTCAAAAGACTGAAATCATCTAGACAACCTACAGAAACTATTAATGTAAGTAATAAAGATTTAAATGGCTCAAATTTCCTTTTAGAAGAACTAAAAATAGCATTAAAACCAATCCAAAGTGCTATACAAAACTTTTCAGAACAGTTTGCTGACTTTAGTAAATCTTTAAAGCAAATAAACAATAGTATTGCTACTATTGAAAATAAAATCTTAGCTTTGGAAGTTAAAACAGACTTATTGGAAAGTGACTTTAAATCTAGAGATAAAACTATTTCAGATTTACAAGCTAAAATATTGGATCTGGAAGCCAGGAGTCGAAGAAATAACATCATTATTCGTGGTTTACCTGAATCTTATGACAATAAAAACTTGTTATCTGTGACTAAAAATATCTTTGAAACACTGTTAAATTGTGAAGCTTCTTCAAAATCTATAATTGTAGAGAGAGCACACAGAGCACTGCGTACAAAGCAAGATTCTTCGACACCAAGGTTAATTTATACTAAGTTACTAAACTTTCAAGACACTTTCCAGATCCTAGAAACTGCTAAAACAAAGAAACAATTCATATGGAAGTCTCACAAACTATCATTTTCCCAAGATCTTCCTGCACAGATCAAATTAAATAGACAAAAACTAGCCCCCTATTGTGCTGACTTGATAAAAAGAGGGATTAGATTTCGAATGGCATATCCTAATACCTTGTCTTTCACAGCTAATGACAAAAGATTTGTATGTTCAGATCCTAAAGATGCAAATGACATTTTTCTTAAAACATTTAAAAAGCTTCCTGACACTGTATCTTAATATTCTACTGTTAAAGAACTACGATAAGGTTTGATCTTTTCTTTTCTTTAATCTGACAGTATTTGTGTTACATGATTTGTAATTCTGGTGTGACATAATTATATTATCTTAAGAACTTGTCATGTAATTTACACATGATGGATTTGGTGTGACAGTGTGCAGTGACAGGATATATGCTTGTTATATTTGTGTGGATTGATAGAAGCATTTAAATTCCTGTATTTACTTTTTTCTCTTTCTCTCACATATGCTTGCTGTGTAAATAGATAATATGTTAATTTTACTACAAGCTTTGGAATTACAGCCTTCTGTGTAAGCTAAATGATTTTTGGAGGGAAAAACATTCCATCTCAACATTCTAGCAAGAAAATCTTCCCCTCAGAGTTCCAGCTGATGCTCTGCATGAACATACGCACACTACAGTCTCTCTGAGATGGATGGTGATGTCATCATTTGTGAGGAAAGGACAGTTTCAAATACAAAAGTCTGCTTGTTTTCAACAAGTATTCAATAGCATTAACTTTTTAATAGATCTGGCTATCATTTAAAGTGTTTTCTCTTCATAAATAAAGGTTGCTTTTTAAATTTAAACAGATTCATGTCACATAATATATTCGGTGACTTTTAGTGTGTCTGCATGACTTCAAAGCAAGCTGCTACTTTCATAAAGCAGAGTGAAAATGTTTCTGGAAACAAATGAACAGGTTAGTTTTATATATTAAAATTCTAAAGGATGTGTAAAGAAATGAACATATTTTCCTATTCAGAATATTTTTTCATACAATATTTTATATTATACTGAAGTGTTTAATTTGACAAATGTTACAAAGTATACCTGTTCATATGAAAATTTCATGTTCTTTCTATTCTCTGCTCTCTCTCTTCTCAGAGGCTGGATGTGATATTTATGATTAGTAGTTTATGTTTTAGAAAGCCTTTACTTATTTGAAAGGTTTGAAATAACTATCTTTAATATGATTAGCTGAATCTACATATATATATTTAAGCCCTTAGATTTACTGCATTTAGCTTGCTTGTTTCTGTTTTTAATTAGATGTTCAAAATGTTTACTTTAAAAGCCTTGTCTTTTCATGCTGTTTTGCTATGTTACATCTATGGCTTAGAAGAATAGTATGGCTACATAACCTAACAGAGTCATTAGTAAAATATTCAAAAAGTAGATTTAAAATTATATGTATGCACATTGTTGTACATTTAATCCAATATATATGATGCTGTTTAAGTTACTATTTAATAATATAATTATACTTTATTCATGTATATTAACTAGTGTTAAAACCTTACAGCTTATAACATTTCATTTTGAATAGTTCCTGTACTATTATTATCTAGTTAATAGATGCATCTCCAGACTGAATTGTTTTTCATTTTGAGATATGGTTGCTTGGTAGTTGTTTTTTGCTTTATTTGAACTATAACTAAATACTCATTCTACAGGTATTAGTGCTTTTATCATACTAATGGTCATGTTGATTAATGAAATTATCACTAAAGTACTAAAGAAGGTTCAGTAGATAGTGCATGACTATTATCTTTAGTTCAGTAATGCTATGATTATTTACTTATATTATAATGTTACCAGTTGGTTTTGTTATACTTATATATGTTATCTTACATATCTTTCAGTTTTAATTGTATTACTTCTTATGATAGAGTGTTCTAGTTAAGCAGAGTGTGATTTATTTATTATTTACTTGTTTCTCTTTCTCTTGAAATACTTGAGGAAATACATTTAATCACTATAAATTTCAATTTAAGGATAGGAGCTTCAGATTAGTATTAGAAGTAGGGATTAAGCATGTTGGACGTCTTGAAATTAGTTAATTTTGTATATATTTATAGTAGTATTACTCGGACTTTATGTTATGTTAGGCTTCCTTTGAGTAATTTGTATTCAAACTTGAGGTTATTATTATCTACAATTACAATGTTTTATTCATGTTCTTCTGCTCTTCCTTTATCACAGGGGGATTGGTGGATAGGCGCTAGGGTTAGGATAAAGGTTATTATTATACATTTCATGGTTCTTAAAAAAAACTTTTTTCTTTTTTTTCAACAAATGTTATTTGATGACTTGCTTGAACACTTAAAGACTGTTTTTTCTTTTATTTTTTTTCTTCTTCTTTTTAATGTTGTGTTGGATTTGCACCTTGAGTTCACTTTTATAGCATCAATAATGATTATACTTGTAGAATATGCCTGTTGACATAATTTTAGATTCTTGGAATGTTAGAGGCATTCAAGATAAAGCGAAAAAGTCACTATTATTTCATATGATCTTTAAATCACAGGCTAACATTTGTTTTATTCAAGAGACCCATATTCCACGTATTGATTGGAATAAAGAGTTAAAAAAAATGGATCAAAAAGATTATAGCTTCAGGTGACTCATCTAACTCCAGAGGTGTAGCTATAATCATTAAACAAAAATTCATTGGGAATATTATTGATGAGAAATTTGATGATGAGGGGAGGTGGTGCTTATTTACCGCTTCTATTGCTGGTTTGGACAAACCCTTATTAATTTTAAATCTATATGGCCCATGTAATTCACAACATTTGTTCATTTTAAAAATTTACAATATTCTTGCATCCTATAAGGATCATCATATTATAGTGGGTGGTGACTGGAATACAGTTATAAACCCTGTAATTGATCGTTCCCGCTCCACTGTCACCTATAATCTTCAATCTACTCAGGCTCTAAATGATTTGATGACAGAATATAATTTAATAGACCCCCTCCGCACTGTTAAAAATATAAACAAGAATGATATATATACTTATTATTCTAAGTGCTATCATTCGTGGTCCAGATTAGACTTCTTTCTAATTTCAGATTATATTTCAAAATATATTGTGGACTTTACTACAGAACCCAGATTCTTTTCGGATCACTCAAGAATTTCACTAAAATTGAACATAAAACCCAATATCAAAAATAAAACTATGTATAATAAGTGGACCTTAAATAATAACTTATTGTCAAATGAAGATATTTGCAAACAAGCTTCAGAAATCCTAAATGAAATGGTGAATAGTCTTGAATCATCAGACATTCCTTATGACATACAATGGGCAGCATGTAAAGCAAGATTAAGAGGTTTATTTATTAGTAAAGCTGCTTTTTTCAAAAACAATACTTTAAGAAAGAGGAATTCTTAAAATCAAGAATTTCTTCGTTGGAAAATCATCTTAGTCTGAACTATGATGCTACTTTAGAAAAACAAATTTTGATTGTCAGAAAGATTTAATTCTGCTTCACCAAAATAACCTCTCCTTAGCTGAACAAAAGCTACTTGCTTCATATTCAGAGTGGGCCCAGGTTCCATCTAAATTGTTAGCGAGAATTATTAAAGTTAACTTCAGAAATCCAAATATTACATCTTTATCTTATAATAACAGATTATATAATACTGATGAAGAGATTATTCAACTTTTCACCTCTCTTTACACTGAGTTATATTCAGGTTCTTCTAATTCTGTTAAAGATAATCACTCAAAACTTTTTTTAGACTCTTTGCAGTTCCCTAAACTTAATGATAATCAGCAAAAACTACTTTCTACCCCTATATCGGTACAAGAAATCTCGGATTCAATAGATAATCTTAAATTGGGTAAATCTCCGGGACCTGATGGTTTTACTCCAGAATTTTTCAAAACTTTCAAATTGGTAGTTCTTCCCTTTCTATTTAAAGTTTACAATCATATAAGAGTTAATGATATCTCAGATATTCATTGGAACACATCCAAAACCATTCTAATTCTAAAAATAATAAAGATAAATCTGACCCAGTAAATTATAGACCCATTTCTTTAATTAACGTGGATATTAAGATTCTGTCATCTATTCTGGCTAACAGATTGAAACGGATGTTACCCTCAATTATCTCGTCAGATCAATCAGGTTTTATGTCTCAGAGACATGCTTGGGATAATACTTTATCTTTAGAGACTATACTTCATCTCATTAAGAAAAATCCAAACCCTATATATGCTTTGATTATAGATGCATCAAATGCCTTTGACAGAGTATGTTGGAACTTTCTATTTCAAACTATGTTATGTTTTAATATTCCCTTATTCTTTATAAATTTTTAAAAGTTTTATACAAGAATATGTTTACTAGACTATACATTAATGGTCAATTTTCTGCTCCAATAAAGATCACTAAAGGAACAAGACAGGGTTGTCCATTGTCCCCTTTTCTTTTCAACATTTACTTAGAACCTTTGCTATTGTTTATTACTCAAAATACTTTTCATAACATCCCTAGAATTCTTAATACTAATATTCATTTCTCTGCTTTATGGATGATTTAGTAATCTACTTTCAAACTCCATTATCTGATTACAGCCAAATAATGAATTCTATAGATTATTTTTCTTTGGTTTCCAACTATCTTTTAAATTCTACAAAACTCATATTTTTCCCTTAAATCATTTAGCACACAAATCTTTTTTGTTTCCAGACGATCATTTTCAGTTTACTTATAATATAAAATATTTAGGAATCAATTTAGAACACAATAATAAATCTTCCTTTCAAAATAATATTAATAAATTATGGAACTCTATATTGTCTGATATGGACAGATGGAAGCATCTAAACCTTTCATTTCTTTCAAGGGTGGCCATTATTAAAATTAATATTCTGCCTAAATTTCTTTACCAATTCTCATCGTCTGATCAGATAATTTCAAAAATTTTTGAGTCTGTAAATAAAGCTTTGGCAAAATTCATATGGTTCCCTAAATCTGTTAGAATTTCCTATTCTAGATTGGCATTTTCAAAGGACAAGGGAGGTTTGGGTTTACCTAATCTTTATCTCTATTATTTGATTGTCTCATCCAATAAACTTCTTACTATCTCTAAATTCAATAACACTTCTTATCCAAATCACTCTTTATGGATAAAATTATGGTATAATTATGTCATTTCTAATAATTTAAATCCTGAAGCTATTCCCTTTATCTCTCTGGATAGTTTATTTATTAAAAATATATCCACAGTATTTAAACAAAAGATTAGAGATTTCCAAACCTTACTCAAAATGTGTAAACTAGAAAAGATCTCGCACCATGTTCAGCCAGTTCATCTAAACCCAAATATATTATTGGACAATAAACTTTTGAACTTAACAAACTATCCTTTAATTAAAAATCTAAAAGTAGGAGATGTTTTGAAATATCTTGACTTGCCTTTATCTGACTGGCGTAAGTTATTGAAAGTAAACTGGAATTACTCACCAATTCTTACACAACTAAGAGCAATAATTAAAACAAATTTGTATCTCTGGTCCCCATAGACTCACAATTGAAAAACCTTAACACGATTATCAAAATACTTTCATCATCTGATAAAATGCTCTCAAACTCATATAAATTAATTAATTCTTTAATGATGGACCACAACTGTCTTTTATCTAATGTTTGGTTGAATTATAATTCCCAATTGTCAGAATCTCAGAAAGTCCTGGCTATTAGATACACTAAGGAATTTATCCCTTTTAAAAAATTAGCATACACACAATTAATGATTAATAATGATGCCTACTTTACCCCAATCAAATTAAACAAATTTAACCCAAATAAGTCCCCTTCGTGTTCATGCTGTTCTCATCCCCAAGCAGACCTCCTTCATATTCTATGGTATTGTCATTTTTCTCACAGATTGTGGACATCTTTGAAAGTCAGACTGCAGAAAATGGGATATCAAAAATCCACGTTGACGTGGGAATTTGCTATTCTACATATTCCATTGATTCATCTTTCAAAAGTTGATATTCATGTTATCATTTTTATTTGCTCATTACTAAAACTTTATATAATACAAAATTGGATTGATCGTTCTAAATTAAAATGGGTTACTTTCCAGAAAATGGCTTTTAAATTTATTGATGCTCAAAGATACTTAGGTGGAAGTCCAAAAAAAAAAAAGCTATTAGAAAGGTTGTGTTAGAAAAGGTTCTAAACATATTAAATAGTTAATGTTAAATATTTTTTTTTTTTTTTTTTTTTTTTTTTTTTTTCCTCTCAGGTTGCCTAACTTGTATATAGTGTACATATGGTGTATGTTTTATTTCTAAATAACTTATCAAAATCTCATGAAGGTTGTTATCACTAGATGAATTGTTATATGTTCATTTATGCCTTCTTGTTATGTATAATCTTTTAATTGTCTTGCTATTCATATAATTAATAAAAAATTTTTTGAGAAAAAAAAAAAGAATTGTCCTTGGTTTTTCCTCCTTTATTTTGAGCAGTACCCTGGGGATGAGAGGTAGTGGAGAAAAGGCATAGACCAATAATGTGACCCAGGGGAAGGACAGGGCATCCACTTTCCAAGCCATGCAGTGATGCTCCATGGTGCAGAACTTGCTGAGCTGATGATTGGCAAAGAGGTCGACCTTCGGAGTGCCCCATCTCTGAGTTATTAGGGTGAAGGTTCTTTTGTCTAGCTGCCACTCATGTGGGTCCAGAACATTTCTGCTTAAGTGGTCTGCCAGAGAGTTTAGAGAACCTGGCAGGAATTGTGCTAAGAGGTGGAGTTGCATGGCAGAGGCTGTGTGCCAAAGGGTCATGGCCAGTCTGCACAGAGGGTAGGAGTGAGTCCCTCCCTGCTTGTTGATGTACCACATTACAGTGGCATCATCTGTTTTGATCAGGAGAGCCCCTGGGGAGAGAAGGGGCTTGAAAGCTGTCAAGGCATGCTGGACAGCCATCATCTCTTTTTGGCTGATGTGCAGCTGGATTTGCTGTGGGCTCCATTGGCCTTGTATGCACCTGCAGTCCAGGTGTGCACCCCAGGCATAGTCTGATGCATCTGTGGTGAGGATTTGGGCAGTAGGGGTGGTGAGAAGGGCAGTCCCTTGTGGGAGCAAGCTGCTGCCCACCAAAGAAAATCGTTTCTGAGGCAAGGTATCATGGGTATAAGAGTTTCTAGGTCTTGAGAGTGTTGACACCAAAGGCTTTTTAGGTACCATTGTAGTTTCTTCATATGCAGTCTGGCATATGGAATAGAATGCAGGAGGCCATGAACCCTAGAGCTTGCAGGAATTTCCTTGCAGATAACTGGGGTCTGGTGGCTAGTTAAGAGAAGTAGCCTGTCAGGTAAGTTTACTTTTCTGGTGTAAGTAATGCCATCTGAGATGCTGTGTCCAGGCTTGCTCCCAGGAATATAATCCTTTAGGTGGGTACTTGTTTTGATTTCTTTTCGTTGATTGCGTATCCTAGGGAGGTCAGTAGGGATTTTAGAAAGACCAGGTGCTTGAGCAGCTTTTCCTGGCTGACTGCCTGAATTAGGCAGTCGTCTAAGTATGGGTAAATCTGGATATTCCTTTGCCTGCAAAAGGCAATGGCCAGAGCCAGCCATGTTGTTAAAACTCTGGGAGCAGTAGATAAGCCAAAGGGAAGTGCAGAGAACTGAAAGTGCAGAGATCCTGCCCTGAAACGCAGATATTTCCTGCATGATTTCCTGATAGGAATGTAGAGGTAGGGTGACTAGCCAAGCATCCTTGGAGAGCATGGGTAGCAGCTGCTGGAGGGTGAGCATTTTGAATTTTGGTATCACAAGGAAGGTATTTGGAATGGATAGATTGAGGATGGGGTGCCAAGTGCCCTCTTTTCTGGGTACCAGAAAAAGTGTGGAGTAGAAACCTTGGCCTTTCTGTTCTGCAGGAAAGTGCTCTATTGGCCTCATAGAGAGCAGGGAAAGGACTTGCTTTTGTGCCTCTGCCCACTGGTTTGGAGGTAGATCTTGGAACCATTTTGGAGTTGGAAGGGTGTAAAAAGAAAATTTGCATCCCTGGGAAACTGTGTTGCGGACCTAGCGGTCATTGGTAATGGTAGCCCAGGTGCTTGCGTGAATGGATAGTTTTTCTCTTAGGGGTAAGTGAAGGTGGGCAGAGGGAGGAAGTGGGGAGGAGAGTCATTGTGAGTTCTTACCATGAGGGGGTGGATTAGAACTCCCTGTTTTTGAAGTGGAGGAAGTCCACTGTTTTGATCTCTGCATTCATTGTGGCTGCTGTCTGGTGGGGGGGGTCTGCTTCCACGGGGTCTGGGTTGAATTGAACTGGTGGGAGCAGGAAAGGACCAGTGCTTGAAGGGGCAATGCCTGCTGAACCTGGGTGGTTGGACCTGTAAGAAATCCTTAACTGTCTGCATAGATTTAGTTTTTTCTTCCATCTTTTTTAAGATCTCTTCTGTTTTAGTGTCAAATAAGTTGTCTTTGTGCAAGGGTGCATCCAACAATTTAGATTTAACACGGTCTGGCAAGGGCTGTTCCTTAAACCATGCATGTCTTATAAGGACAGAACTGGTGACTGCTGCCCTGCAAGAAGCTTCTAGGGCATCAAACCCACAGTGCAAGGTGTGTTTAGTTACTTGACTTGCAGAATGCATTAACTCTTGTAACTCTTTAGATTCTGCACAAGCAGGAAAGGAAGATATCTTTTATTTAAGGAGTTCCAGGGTATGTTGCTGAAATTTTAGCATATGGAATTGGCAATTTAGTGCTCTGATAGCAAGATTAGCAGAGGTGTACACTTTTTTACCCCATCTGTCTAGTGCTTGGGAATTCCTATCTAAGGGGGTGGGATTCTTAGCAAAGGTTGTTTTAATCCCTTTAAGCCCTTGAGAAATTACCTCAGGGTCAGCAGTAGGCCTTTTAAAAATATATTTGTGTGAGTCAGGGACTCTAGAGTACCTGTCTGGTTTTCTGGGTGCAGGTGGGAGGGTGCCAGGAGTCAAACTGGATTCCAGGAAAACATCCTCCACAACATCCAGGACTGGGGGAATGGCCAGTGGTCTGTGCTGTGGAAGATCCAAGAATTCTCTGAGTCTCTTTTTAGACTGAGGGTAGTTCTGACATTCCCATTGGAAATGCTCCCTTAAGGTATGAAGGGTTTCCCCAAAGGAAAAGTCCTTGGGGGAGAGGCTGAAGGAATGGAGTCCTCTGCATCAGAATCCTCATCAGCAGAGAGGTGTTGCATGTCTTCATATTCAGATGCATAAGAGTCATCAGACTCCTGTTCAGACAAAACTACTGGGGACAGATCTCTTTTTCTTTTGGAAGGGGTAGCGTGGCTTCCCCGATCAGCATGATATGGTCTTCTGTCATTTTAAGCATTTGAGATTGAGGCAAGCAAGCAGGTGCCTGGATTGGGTTGTTGGTTTCTTGGATGTGGTTTGTACCCTGGGCCTTAGAAACTTGGTAGTTTTCAAAAGATTGGTAGACGCAAAAGAAGTCATTGGTTTGTGTTGAGAATCGGTAGTGCAAAGTACTTCCTCGGAAGCCGGTGCCTGCTCAGCCACTCTGGACCCATCCAAGAGACAACCACAGGATCCTTAGTCAAAGAAGAGTTTTGTGGCATACCAGACTCTGAAAGGGTCTCGGTAGTGACCTGAGAATCCACAGAAGCGGGCATCAGGGGCTGCAAAAGCACCTCACTGAGGACTGGAGAACTAACGACTAGCTTAACGGAAGCATCGTCGGTAGGTTTTGACCAGTGCAGTCTGTCTCTGTCTTTATCTTTACATTTTTTTCAGAAGATCTGCTGTCAGATGGCTTACCAAAGCCATCTTGGAATTCGAGGACTGTAAGTGAAAATATTTAGCTACAATAAGGGCCCAACAACATACAGTTCTGGCATTGAACAAAGCACAAAAGCGACAGTGGGGACATTGTGGTCTGGGCCTAAGCAAGTGACGCAGTAAGAATGAAAGTTTCATTGTGGTATTTGCTTTCCACAGGCAAGACAATTGTTAACTTTTTCTGACATCGGTTAGTGCAAGAAAAACGGATCCCCAATGGGGTACTTAGCTTTAGAAGACTTCAGCTTCAATTCAGAAGACGAAGCTCAGGTAGCGTCCAACAGGCAAAAGTGACATTGGGGGACATTGTGGTCTAGGCCTAAGCAAGTGACGCAGTAAGAATGAAAGTTTCATTGTGGTATTTGCTTTCCACAGGTGAGACTATTGTTAACTTTTTCTGACATCAGTTAGTGCAAGAAAAAAGGATCCCTAATTAGCTTTATAAGACTTCAGCTTCAGTTCAGAAGACAAAACTCAGGTAGTGTCCAACAGGCACTCATGCAAACTGCTTCTGCTTCGGGCTCCGTGGCAAGAAAGACATGTAATGGCATCAGCTGCCTTACTTTATACTACTGATGACCTGACATCAGTCCTAAAGTGACAGCAACCAATGCAGAAATACTAAGCCTCTGGTATTCGGCCGGCCGAGGGCTAACCTGGCAGGGATAATTCAAATGTGATGACTGCAACAGTGAAACATGAAGAACATCCAACACTTCTACCTCCTAAGAGCCAGATCCAGCACTTAACTTATACTTAATATTGCCCATTACGGAATTTGGATTATGATCTGATGATTGCAACCTGTGTCCTGCCCATCTGTTTACTTCCTCCTTCCAAGTTGCTACAATGCGCATGTGTGCATTGTCATCACGTACGTTGGTTGGCCCCTTCCATTTTTATAGGGGTGTGGGTACAAATTCCTTTACTTAAGTCATACTGGCACTTTATTTATTTATTTTTTACAGGCAGCAGGCTAACCAGGCTATATTCTATTTCTTTAAGTTTCTTATTTATCCCCACCACCCTTGTCGTCCATTCCTCTTAACCAACTTGGTAATTGTTTGGTCGGCTTAGCAGCAGGTTCAGATAGCAGGTTTAAAATTGACTGTACAACTATGTTGCTGATCGATTATTGCCCATTCCTGACTCCTGATTTAAACAAAAAAAATACAGTTCAGTTCCATAATGCCAGCAAGCAACATCAACTCCACCAGCAGCTGAGAGCAACTGAGATGGGAGCAATTTGCCAGGCTGCCCAGACAAGCAGAAAAGTTTCAAGTAGTGTTGTAGACTGAGTGCTGAACTTGGTTTGGCTTAGCTGTGCATGTCTTAACAGTGCTCAGTCAGAGGAAAGGACTGGATGACTTGGACAAAGACACTGGTTACTAGCAAGTCACTGTTTTCCAGAAAAAAAAATATAGGAGCAGAGTAGTAGGCTGGCAAATGCTGTGTGTGTGTGTGTGTGTGTGTGTGTGTGTGTGTGTGTGTGTGTGTGTGTGTGTGTGTGTGTGTGTGTGTGTGTTTGTGTGTGTGTGAGTGTGTGTGACTGTGCATGAGTGTGAGTGAGTTTGTGGTACTGAGAAATGAATGTGAATGAATGCCTGGTACTGTGCTGGTAGTCTTGAGACTTTAGTGCAATCCTACTTCTTTCTGCTTTGAGTTTCAGACTTCCTCTATCCTTCAGAAAATGCATGCTAAGACAAATGCTCTTATTCTAGCAACTTTCTAAGACTATAAGAGAAATATTTAAAATCTGTCTAGGGGGGCTAGGTGGTTACAACCTATAAATGCTATTTTGTATGTTTTTTTCTGATTAACCAGCCATTTGTTTATCCAGCCAAAGGTCTGGTCCCAGTGAGACTGGATAAGAAGGAGTCTATCGTAGTTATTAATGAACATTAGTAATGAACCATAACCTGTTCTCCCAGCCTAAAACATCTAAACAGGGACACTTAGAAAAGTATTGTAAAATCATCCTGAATAATACCACTGTACCTAAAGCCTGAAATCCATGCCTTGCAAATTACACTTCTGTACTCATTTTCCCTAAACATACTGTTGCACCTTGCAGTAACCTGTTGCACCATACCAGATAACAAGGCCCCTTCCTGAAACTAAGGCAGCACTCTGCCATGACGGGTCTGAACCTAACACAAGTTTGGTCATTATCATTAAGAGATTTATAGAAATTCTAACATCACTCCACATCTGCCAGTGGGCACCCTGACTTCACTCCACATCTGCCAGGGGGCACCCTGACATCACTCCACATCTGCCAGGGGGCAACCTGACAACTTTCCACATCTGCCAGTGGGCACCCTGAGTGCACTGCTGCTGCTGAGAGCAGCCAATCTAAAGTAACATTAAACATCTTAAGTGCTACTCAGTAAATGTTCCAGGTCCCCTTATTTCGGCTTAAGAGGAGACATGCTATAAACAGACAGGTGAGCTCTGTACCAGCTGTTCTGTATGAAATACCTCAATACAGGAACAAAATTCTGTGTTCTTCCACTCTGACAACACTCTACAAGTCTACTTTATATCCTGTTAATATGCAACTCAGCAAACAACATCTAGTTCACATGCACCTCTCGCAGACCCCCCTCTGCACAGGGGTTTGTAAGCTCCCAACTCACATTCCCAGGACTTAACTTCCCTTTGAGTTTTACACAACTTGTGTTAACTGTCATGTTCCACTATTGCTATGTCCTTTAAACACATGCAATATGCACTTAGTTTTCTTTCTTTTAATAATTATTTGCTCATGACTAAAAGGCAAAGTTAAGATAATTTAATTTACTTAGTTAACAAATAAAAATCTCTGCACCCTAAAATGAACTTCCTTCTCACATTTTCTTTCATTTCTTTTCCACTTCCTCCTTGTATCAATTTATTTGTTAACCAGGAAAGGGAATTAGTCCGTCCCTTATTCTTAACAGATGTAATCTGGGATACATGGATAAAAGGGTAGTTGCAATATATGCAGACATGATGGAGTTACCAATCAAGCACACTGGTATGGGAGGTGACAGAAAAATAGGAAACCTGTGCAGCTTGGACTAGAACATGCAAAGTCCACAATTAAAGTGACCAGAGGTCAGACCTAAATGCAGGAGCTGGACAACAGAAACACTGACCACAGGGTTGCATTGAACCTACTAGTTTCCATACTTTTGTAAAAACACCTCTTATCTTCTGCCTGCCTTGTAAGCCACCGTCCACTTGAACAAATCATTAATCCATCCATCTTTAACCCCTTTTCCTATTTTGCACATGGGGTTGGGGTGTCACTTCAACAGTGGCAATCATCTTGATCAAAGGTTTACACAGCTGGGTGGCTATCCCTGCCACAGTAGTTCATTCGTACCATTCACTTACACACACACACTCTCACCTATGGCCAATGTAGAGCATCCAGTCCACCTACTGCATGTCTTAAGAATGTGGGAGGAAACAGGAGCACCCGGAGGAAACCCACATGACCGCAAGGAGGACATGCAGACTCTGCATAGAAGGCACCCCTACTGAGAATCGAACCAGAGAACCTCTTGCTGTGAGGTGACCGCTAACTGCTGCACCAACAAGATAATATTTATCTAAATATCTCCATATTTAATTCACTTAACAAGAACACCACAGAGGATTCCAAAGTTTTTGCCTTCCGCACCTCTTCATGACTTCTTTATCCTTTACTATTCTTCAAAAATAATTCAATGTAGCTGTTATTTCATTAAAAAAAACACCAAGTGATGTCCATTCTTAATGATGACACACATTGTAGTGTGAACTCCTAGGCAAAGAAGATGGCTTTATGCACCACCGTAATGCCACAAAAACACAATAACAAACACTATTCAGTGATAATGAATTTTGTATGATTTTAAGAAGGCCGCATATATTCTATTCTGTACCTTCACTGCTTGAAAGACATCTCTGAGATTTTCCACACACATGAAATCACTTTGCATTTACTGCTTTTTTTGTGTCACATTACTGTGTGAATGAAGTAATTTTTCACTACACACCTGCACATACAACAGTTACAGGTACCAGCATCGATTGTCACTCATCATATCCATCGCTATAACAATGAATAAGCTTTATAAATCCCTGTAAGGATGTTCTGAAAGTTCAACCATCTGCAGACTGAGATCAGGACTGATAACCCAGTATTAATATATTTAAAGATGTACAGTTTCACCAGCATTTCACTCTACAAGTAATTAAGATAAAACTTGACAGAATAACTTACTTCTTCTTCCAGGGATGTATCTCCTGTAAGGGAAACAAAATGAAAACAAAAATTATCTTAGACATCATTTTAAATCAATTCATCCCTAATGTAGTCAGTGACATAAAAGATTAACAGCTTTTTCCCTCGAATGCAGTAGCATGAATTACAACAATAAAACTTAGATAAAAAAACTCCATTAAATAATTACATTTACCATCATATTTTATTTTACAAATTCTAAAGTAACTTTTTTTAATTTGCACAGGCAGCAATTTTTCTGCTTCTTTATTAGACAGCCATCAGGAAATGATACCAAGCCAAGACTGAAATTTGGACATAACTGAGATGTGTGCAAAATATCAGTACAAAAATACGACACAAATGTCCTAAATGCAGAGTATGCCACTAGCATAAATAAAGTAATCACAAAGAAGACCTGCTAAAAATTGTAAGTTTTAAATCAGACAATAAATGTGGCAAACCCAGAAACATCATATCTAGCTACACAGACCAGTATATAATGAAGTCTGTAAATAAATCAAAGATTGGCAGGGGGAGTGAGGAGGAGAGAAAGAGAGTTATAAGGTGGGGGGGGTGACTGATAACAAGAAACCATAGTTACATAGTTTTAATCAAGAAAAGAGACAGAACACAACAAAAACAATAGAACAGTTAAACAAAGAGCTAGAAAGTATGGTTAGGGAAAAAATACTTCTTAGCAGCATACCAGAAGGTAGGAAAAAGGTAGGAATGTGAAGTGAAAAATCAGGTAGATACTATGGGAAAAGTGAAGGAATAGAGGAAGAGGACAAGTCAAGAAATTGTACCAGTATTTGTCAAAGCACAGGCCATTTCATCTACAGCCACCTGCTTTGAACAAAAGAGGTGTTTGACTACTTTGCAGGTGTCTAATAAACTCTGACGCATGTAAATAACACTTTGAAGGGGACTTAGGGAATACCTAGAGTGAGGGGTGATAACTTTCTGATGCGTAACAGCGCTGCTTCTTTCAAGCTCATGTTTCACATCCCTTTGATCATCTTCAGGTTACCAGAACTAACTACCAGATGTCCCTCCTTTGATCATCTTCAGGTTACCAGAACTAACTACCAGATGTCCCTCCTTTGATCATCTTCAGGTTACCAGAACTAACTACCAGATGTCCCTCCTTTGATAATCTTCAGGTTACTAGAACTAACTACCAGATGTCCCTCCTTTGATCATCTTCAGGTTACCAGAACTAACTACCAGATGTCCCTCCTTTGATCATCTTCAGGTTACCAGAACTAACTATCAGTTGTCCCTTTTTACCTGGTTTCTTGCTCCTCCCCCTTTCTGTTTCTATACTGCTCTTTGTGGGCCACATGTATCACATGTCCTCTCATTCTTACTTATTTATTCATTCTGCATCAAATGCAAGCTGTTAGATCTTCGAACATTCCTCCGGCCTTAACTAGTATATTCTTATGCGTTTTTAATCTTTGGGCATATGATCCTGCCTTTAACATAAGTGAGCCATCCGCAGAAAGGCATATCATACATTCCACACTTTCTACAATGTAACAAAAAATTACTCTTCCATTACTGACTACATTGTACCCCATTCATGGCTGACCATCTGTAGGAGTGAACTCCATCTACCACAACTCTCTCTATGCCTGCTGCAGTCAGCATTTCATAAACGCTATGATCACTATCATTTAAGCAGTATTTCATAAATGCTATGATTGTTATTTAAGCAGGATTTCATAAATGCTAAGATCACTATCATTTAGGCAGTATTTCATAAATGCTATGATTGCTATAATTTAGGCAGTATTTCATAAACGCTAAGATCACTATCATTTAGGCAGTATTTCATAAATGCTAAGATCGGTATAATTTAGGCAGTATCTCATAAATGCTAAGATCGCTATAATTTAGGCAGTATTTCATAAATGCTAAGATCGCTATCATTTAGGCAGTAGTTCAGAAATGCTAAGATCGCTATCATTTAGGCAGTAGTTCATAAATGCTAAGATCACTATAATTTAGGCAGTATTTCATAAATGCTAAGATCGCTATAATTTAGGCAGTATTTCATAAATTCTAAGATCGCTATAATTTAGGCAGTATTTCATAAATGCTAAGATCTCTATCATTTAGGCAGTAGTTCATAAATGCTAAGATCACTATCATTTAGGCAGTAGTTCATAAATGCTAAGATCGCTATCATTTAGGCAGTAGTTCAGAAATGCTAAGATCGCTATCATTTAGGCAGTATTTCATAAATGCTATGATCGCTATCATTTAGGCAGTAGTTCAGAAATGCTAAGATCGCTATCATTTAGGCAGTAGTTCATAAATGCTAAGATCGCTATCATTTAGGCAGTAGTTCAGAAATGCTAAGATCGCTATCATTTAGGCAGTATTTCATAAATGCTATGATCGCTATAATTTAGGCAGTAGTTCAGAAATGCTAAGATCGCTATCATTTAGGCAGTAGTTCATAAATGCTAAGATCGCTATCATTTAGGCAGTATTTCATAAATGCTAAGATCGCTATCATTTAGGCAGTAGTTCAGAAATGCTAAGACCGCTATAATTTAGGCAGTATTTCATAAATGCTAAGACTGTATCATTTAGGCAGTATTTCATAAATGCTATGATCGCTATCATTTAGGCAGTAGTTCAGAAATGCTAAGACCGCTATCATTTAAGCAGTATTTCATAAATGCTATGATTGTTATTTAAGCAGGATTTCATAAATGCTAAGATCACTATCATTTAGGCAGTATTTCATAAATGCTAAGACCGTATCATTTAGGCAGTATTTCATAAATGCTAAGACCGTATCATTTAGGCAGTATTTCATAAATGCTAAGATCGCTATCATTTAGGCAGTAGTTCAGAAATGCTAAGACCGCTATAATTTAGGCAGTATTTCATAAATGCTATGATCGCTATCATTCTTTAACTCACTCCGAGTCTCTTTCACTCATTCAGTGTGTTACGGTGTAAGTACACTGCTCTATTCTAAGTATTCTCGAAGATCTCTTGCTAGACTCATCTGGTAAGACTCGATTCCAGTCTGTCAGAGTTTTCAGGCTATTCTAAAATTATTTGCTTCAGAAATGAGTACATTCTTTTCTTAACAAGTAAAGGCAAAATGACAGGATCATAGCTCTGAGCCTCCATTTTGCTCTCATTTTTGATGTGAAGGGGAATCATATTAGTTTTCTTTGAGTCATAAGGAACCTCATCTTCCTCTGATGTTTGTTAAAAAACATCATTCACATTCTAAGTATTTAACAGTAAAACCCAAAAGGTCTAGAAAGGTTTTGTGCACCTTTAATATTTGGAGTTTTTTAATCAATTTCTATGAATGGGCTGCCGTACACTTACATCTCCTAAGTTATTTAACTGCAGACACATGGCAAATGCCCTTCATCGTCTATGTGATCTGATCTCTGATGAGAAAAAATATCATTTTGTGCCTCTTCTTTTAGGCACCCTTATCTGCTGACAGCTACAACTATTTAAGTTTTGCAGTAACAAATTTTGTCTTTCTTTAGTCCTTTATGTACCTTTGAAAGATTTTATCTTCCTTATTGACTGCCAGAAAGCTCCAACTGTTTTTTTGCCTGTGAACGCAACCCCCTCCCCAAGATGGGTTTGCTCACCCTTCCTGCCACTCTGTCAAACACATGGGTTAACTGCACTGAGGGTTTTATTCCTTATACTATCAGAGTGACTATTTGTAATAAAGATAACTGTTTACCAAAACTAATGCTGGATCCTAACATTTCTTAGATGATCCTTGAAAAAAACAGTCTGTATTTTCTACCACTTGAAAACCACAAACTTCCTTTTCTTTGTTTCGTTATTAGAGTTTGCATCAGTAACTGCAATAATGTGCTGAGGCAGAAAGCCAGGATTCTCACATGGTTTTCTGTGCCACCCCCACTCCAGCAAGTATAAATGTTTACTAATGAAACCCTTAAATATGACACCAGAGGCAGACAGTAACAATAACACAGGACTGTGTCAGCTCATGACATTAAGTACGCAATTACTCAGATCTGCCTGCTGCGGTTCTGTAATTATTTGTTATGCTTCTGAAATTACTTGTTATGGGTTTGTAACTATTTGTTGACCTGGCCAAAAGGCAGTATATTTTGGGGTGGTAGGAGAAAACTGGAGTAACAATAAAAAACCTACACACACATGATGTACAAGAAAACTTTGTACAGACAACTCTGGAAATGTGGGGCAGACACCTTAACATTTACTTACTTTGCAACTACCTGTTAGGAGTCTCTAACTACTTACTATTTGCATCTTTATGGTCAAGAAGCCAAGGACAGCTATTAAGTCTGGCTTATGGTGCTCTAGAGGTGCTGTTATAGTATAAAATGTACCCTTAGGAACTGAGGTCCCAGCCAAAGATTTGTGCAGAAACCATCAGCTTGCATTGAAGGCACCATGAAACACTGCTGTATTTGTAAAGTTGCCACAGGTGCTCAGCTCTGGAAATGTACTTATCTGGGTATGTGGTCTTAGAAGCGTCTGTGTTTGTTCTGAGGTTCTGTCATTCCACATGAAGGTGAAGTACTGAATGAAATTTAACAGAAATACTTTCCTGGCTTGAAATGACATCTATTACAAAGACCAGTATCCTGACAACATTATATAAGAATGTCTTGTTGTGAAATCTTACACTGTTGAAAAAAACATAAACTACTGATGTGGAGGAGGTAAATGCCTCAGGCATATAACACAGAAAGTGATCGCTGAGCATTCTTGACAGAACCCATGAATCTTACTAACTAGGGGATGTGACGGACTGAGTCGATTAGCACAGCACTTGATCAGCTAAGCCCATGCTGTGGGTCTATATTATAAACCTGAATGCTCTAAAGAGCGAATACCTTTACATCAACACATAAAGAGTGATGTACAATTTTATAGCAAAACACATATTTAGCAAAAATCAGAACACCAAACGTATTTGTTGGGCCAGCAGCGTGATCCTGGGTATAAGGAAATATATCCTTTTCCCCACTGTACTGCGATCTTGGAGTTGGTATATTTAAGTAGCCGGGATGTGGGGGGTGCAGGGGGGATTGCCGCCCTGCAAAAGTGTGTTATTTTACTTTTATTTAGTTAATTTAAGTATACCTGCATGGCGCTGTTGTTTAAAGAAACACATTAGGTGTTTTGATTTCCGCTAAATACATGTTTCGCTATTATTGTACATCACTCTTTATGTGTCAATATACTTGTATTCGCTGTTTAGAGCTTTCAGGTTTATAACATAGACCCTGTGCTGTACATGCTCAGAAGTAGTTGTTTAAAATTAATTCTACATTTTGCTCAGCAGTTCACCGCAATTATCTCTGGATATGTTAAATACTCATTTGTTATTAATGCTCGACTCTCAGAAATGTCTTTTCTTCTTCTAGTATTAATGCTGAAGTCTCAGTAAGGTCTTTTCTCAAACCTGTTCTCTTTTTTATCTCTAATCTTAAGAACTAGAAGAAAGGTCTGCAAACCACCCTCTGTTCTGATGGCCTGTTTTTACTCTCTCCTACCAAAAACACATTTGCTATTCAGTCTTTACGAAGTCAAGATTTTTGCTTATAGGCTTTAGGAAGCAACACTTGGACATTTTACTTGGGGGATGCTGCACCTAGACCTTAGCTATTAGCATCTGCATTCACGATTATTTTTGTTTAGGCTAATTTCTACAAGTTAATACTGACAGAAATATATGCTGTTCAGTTCCCAGCAAGCACAATCTGAATCCTGATGGTCATTCAATAATAAAGGCATCACATTTTAAATATATGACTTGATTGGTTTATGTCTTTTTCTGATTCACAGTAATCATATCACTCAAAAAAAGTTTCTTTCAAGCTTGAAAGCATCCTACAGTTATCTGTATCCTTACTCCAGAAGTTAGGTGGGCAGCAGGACAGTGTGTAATCATTCTGAAAATGAAATACACTATACGTCGTTTTACCCTTACTGTAAGAGATGAAGGGACAGCAACATTTGCAAAATAGTTCTATAGATTATCCGGCCCAGAAGAACATAAATGCAAGTTTCTCAATATTGAGTAGCCTGGGGGAAGGATGGAAGTAATATGCTAGTCATGTGATTACGGAGGTGCGGGGGAAGGCAAAAGTCTGGGGGAGTCATGTTTGGACTTTATGCACTTTGAATGCCTTTACCATCACAAACTGGTTGCACCCGGGATAACAAATTATAAAAAAAGTTAGCAAATACCTACAAAATCTAGTTGTACAGGAGGACTTCAGTGTCAAACAGAGGTTTCTGCTGTCTGGAACTATGTGGTCAGCAAACAAACAAAACTAATTTCAATGCAAAATTAATAAGGTTAGAAGCCTAACCTCATCATATAGGATGACTCAGTCAAAGCCAATTCAGGAGACAGATGATTACCAACCAATTAAGGATACCTCTGGTTCCAAAGCACAGAACTTATGGATAACGACCATTCTGTTGCATGACTAAACACCAATTATAACATTTTTTTGCAAACTATAGAAGATTGTGATTGGGTCTTTGATTGTAACCATGTTATTATGGGTTCGAGACATGGATGGCAAGAAATTTACCTCTACAGCAAAACTTAAGAGATTAATCTTAGCATCCACGTTCAGAACACATAATAAATGGTAATTATCTGTGAGAGCCAATCATAACTCTTTGTAGCATAAGGAGTTTTATCTATTCCATGTACTACCAGTTACAGAAAAAAAAGCCAAAGTGTTTTGCTGGCTTTGAAAGCCAGGAAAGGACTTAGTGAGTGCTGTCTCATAGAGAGCAAGTAAATATAATTGCACAAAAAAGCCAGAGACCATTTTTAAATACTGCCCTAATTAAAGTAAGTTACAACAGACTATGAAGTGTAAACTTCCACGGATGTATGAGGAAAGATAATCAGGGACATTTAAGAGGGAAGGAACGTCCCTTCCCTGATACTAGACTGTAACAGCGCTTAGGGGATGTGCAACAAATGTTACACACCTTTGAAGCTGCTGTTACAGTTGGGTGTCTCATTACAGGTTTATCTTTTTACTGGTTTTGGAGCATAATCATGGCACTACATTCAGTACACGTATCGGTAATTATCTTTTAGTGATACACAAATTGGTTTACCCTGATTAATTTGAGTTTATTCCAAACAGAAAAATGGACAGATACTACTGACCATAGTTTCTAGACCTTTATTGTTACATATACAGACTAATTTACTAAAAATGTACTATTTTGCTCATGATACATATAAAGCTTTTGATACAATTAACTGAAAACCAAGAAACAGTGGTTAAATGCAGACAGCAAAACTAGTAAACTGTAGCGTACTGCATAAACCCAACCAGCAAATAAATATACTGAGGAACAAAAATGAATAATCCACAGCCAGAATGGTCAAACAGAGGAGAGCTTTCATCTTTAATACTGTAAGACTTCACTGATGACTTTTTACACTAAAAAAGACATAAGGGCTCATAGCTCATAGGTTCATAGGTTGGTACTAGGCTATCGGCCCTAGAGCCTATACAAGTCTAGCCATAACAATTCCCTGGGAGGGTGGCCTAATGGTTAAGGTGTTTGCCTTACAAACACAAGATGCAGGGTTTGAGTCTCACAAGGGATAATTGGCTAGGCTTAAAATGGCTCAAAAGGGCAGTTAGCCTAGTACTAATCTATGAACCTATAATCTATGTCTTCCCACACTATTTACTTCCATGGACCCCTGTGTAGCAGGGCGAGTGACGTGATCCCTGGGGTGAATCAGTCAATTAGATCATTCTGGTTGCGGATTATTAATTTTGCTACACAGTATATTTGTTTGCTGGTCAGCTTTATGCAGTGTGCTACAATTTATACAATTAACTGAGATTATATGTTTTCTTTACTAGATATTTTGATGTTACCAATGAGTATTTGTGTGTGTGTGTGTGTGTGTATATATCTATATCTATCTCTCTCTCTCTCTCTCTATATATATATATATATATATATATATATATATATATATATATATATGGGTCTACTTTGTTTGATAGAAAACACATTTCACTGAAACTCATTTTGTCGAACCCTCATTTCACTGAAAATTAATTGCCTGAGCACAATTCACTGAAAGCTCACTTCACTGAAAACTCATTTGACTGAAACTCATTTAATCTAAACAGATATAGGCCCTGTTCCCCACTGTAGTGCGATCCTGGAGTTAGTATATATAGTAAGGGGGTTGTGGTGGGCACAGTCCCCCACACTGGAGGGGTGAGGAGGCATAGCCCCATACCTATTTTAAATGTTGTAAACCATAGACATGGATACTTACAACTCGAATGAATAACTGTTTCCAAAAGATAATATGTACCCAAACTATGTGGGGGGCTGCACCCCCCACCCTCCAATGTAGACAGCTGCACCCCCACACCCTAACTATATATATTAACTACAGGAAAGCACTAAAGTGGGGAATAGGGCATATACCCGTTTAGACAAAATACACATATCGCATTAAAGCTTCTTTTTCTTGTAAACAAATTGAGTCATTTCACAGACACATAAACAATGTCTAGAAGTGGGCCAAGGCTCCCTGTTGTAATACAATTTCAGCAAATAGAAAGCACAGTTCTGATTACAACCCTGACCCTGGGTATGACATCATGCAAGGAGACATGGTACTCTACACATCTCCATGCAATGTCAAAATACCAAATGTATTGTAGTTTCACTATACAAGAAGTGGCTAGTGAGATTCTGAAACACCCTTTGGTAATAAACCCTAATATCCACTCATCATAGTCTAATCATTGCCAGTGCCTCTGCGGACCTGCCAAGTCCTTTAGAAGTCATCGGTCACCACAGCTTCACTTTTTGAGCCAACCTGGAGTACCACTGCTGACAGATGGTTGGGAGGATGGCCTAATGGTTAAGGTGTTTGCCTTACAAACACAAGGTGCAGGGTTTGAGTCTCACAATGGATAATTAGCTAGGCTTAAAATGGCTCGCAAAGGCAGTTAGCTTAGTACTAACCTATGGATTGTATATAGGTGGAGCTGCAAGCTCCTGAAGCTGTGTTGCACTGCAGATGTGAAAATGCATTCGTGGCAGGTGACAAGTCTGTCCTGCATGCATTCTCCATCCAAACAAAGTACAGGCATGCTTTAGGTCGGTACTAGGACAGTTCAGTGTACAGACTGCAAAAAGTAAAATCTTGGAGGTGTTCTCCACTAGAAATCAGAGATGACTTAAAAACCCATGACCATATGCCCGCAGTTATATTTGAAGAGTAAATGACAGTACTCATGAAGCTACAGCAGCACTCAGAATAAAATTTGCAATAAAGCAGTTACATATTCTTACACCGAAGGTCATAGAAAATGGATAAAAATAAAACGACAACTGCAGAACTTTTTCATGAAGTTAGTAAATAAGCTTGTTCTTTTGTATCTGGGAGGAAAACAGCCCATTCATATGATCTTTATTTGCCCAGTGCCACTTCGAATACAATATTTAAACAACGTTCTCTTACTGATCATACTTGAAAACAGACACCTTTGCCTAAAGAGTTTTATCTGAATAACAAACAACCAAAAAAAAAAAACCTGCCAATACATGAAGTAACATGTTAAAGGAAAGTGAGATGAGATGGGTTTCTCTAATCAGTATCACAAATGCACATCAAAGCTAGGATAGATAATCTTACAACATCAGTTCTTTGGACAAATCCACTGGCTATAAATGCATATTAAAACTAAAAAGTATGTAAAAAATGACCACAAAGCTATGGGTAATGCTTATTTTACAGTTAGACAATGTCTTCGATTCTGTCTGGGATTTCTAGAACTAATTTTGGTTTGGAATTACAACGAAAACACATGATATCATTACAAATACAACAATCTGACATGTTTAATTGAGATTAATGACATACAACTAGAATAATTCAATTATTAAGGTGAATGGGGTCTACACAAGAGCCTGAGACATTTAATATTTGAGCTTCTGGTTTGCCATAACTACTCTGTAAGTTTTGAATTTTGGAATTAATATAAAATTACCATAAACATAGTTTATGCAAATATCTTGCAGATGTTATTATCAGCAATGTTATAGCTTTTACAGACCTCTAAACATCTTCAGCAGGATACTTCCTCATATTAGTTTCATAGATAAAAATACTGTTAAAAAACATTTTCTTTTACAAAACACATGCAAAAATAAAATCATGCTGAAATTTAATTTTGTTTAAAACCTAGTTAGAAGATGCTACTCCATGCCCACTTAGTTACAATCCATTCTACATTAATTTTATATAAAAACAGAAGCTAAACTGGTGGTTACTTAAGGGAATTATACACTGCCCTAATTGTAGTGCATTGCATGCACTAAGTAAGCACATGCTTCCATCCGGAGACTGCCACGCTATAAGTTTGAGCAAAATATTGAGGTGACTGAAACCTCTTTTAAGTTATTGTGGATCTTGAAAATGATAGTGCAAGTCTGAAAATTGTCAACTCTGTTACACAGCAGGATAATGCCCTAACTCTGAGCCAAACTGGCAGGGAATGACTAGTGACATCAGGGCTATAGGAGAAAATGAGGGAGGATAGGGGTGAGTGCCTAATGCCTGAGGTGGTCTGTCCAACTGCAATATCAACAGCTAGTGGACAGAGCGATGACAGAATTCAGATTATGGGCTTAGGTAATGTGTTTGGCTATGCCAGAGTCTGTACATATAGTGACCTTCATGGAAGATTTGCAAGGTGTGTTTGTGCTGTAGCCTCACGGGGGACATGTAAGGTTTCTTTGCACAGTTACTTCCTGGAGGGCATACATAATCATATACATTGACAGGGGAAGGCACTGCCAGGCTGTTCCATCTGTGAGCATGCTTATCAGTTGTTGGGGGAGGGTTTACTGTCAGAGAAAAATCCTGATGGCTGTTTAGATGAAGGCTTCCCATGACTGGCTCTCACACACAGGAATGAACGGGCATGTTGAGTTTTGGAAACATTGATCATGGGCAGACAGGAAGGAGAAAAAAGCGTTGCACAAAACAACCTGATGATAGTGGGCAAGCTTTGAAGGAGCATGTTAATAAAACGGAAAGAAAGAAAAAAAAAAGAAAACAAATAGCGCAGCCAGTGAAACCCGTTAGAATGATGACACAAACCAATAAGTGATTTTGCTACATGAGCTCTGAGTTTAAAACTGCTGTTGGACAGCATTGATTTTTGGATTTTGCTATATTTTAGGTTTTGATATTTCCATTACAGTCTGTTGTATTTTAAATGTTTTACTGCATTTTTTTTCTTGAAGTCTTAAAAGCTGTTGGCTAGGATCCATACCTCTCAACCTGGAAACATCAAAAATCTGGACAAAGGCCCATGATAAGTAGGTACAACTGGCCAAAAATCGGGATGCTGATTCACATAAATGTTGCATATATAATCATATAACCCTGCCCACTCCAATGGAATTGTGGTATACCAACATGAATACTAAAGTCAATAAATAATAAATAATGGTAGATAGTTGCATTTCAGACTTCATATCCCTCAGAAAATATATAATAATGCAAAACCTGTTATTCTAGCAAATATTTGAGTTTACAGGAGCAATACTTAAAATCTGTTGCCAGCGCAGCACTATACACCACCTTCCAGGGTTTTAAAGTACATAATAATGAAATATAAACAATCACAACCATACTCTACAGGTGGAATACACATCAAAGATGCACAATAACTACAGATTAGCTACACTGTTTATACAGTTTATGTGAAGTCCCAAGGAGCAATAATTATTCCAAACACCAAAGTCATCATTTTTTTAGAAAAATAATTTGGTTCCTCTAATTATTAAGTGATCTCCTGAATTAACACCTACTATTTTGTGTAATTAATCTTGTACCTGCCAATACTGATGGAAAAGTCATACACTTTTTTTTTACTTATGTACTGCAATGCATAAGACCACTTTAAGCACCTGTGAGTTAAAGGAGTCAACTTAGCTAAGCAACAAACTCGGATTTACAACAATCTCTTTCAGTTGGCTCAGACATAGTCTCAAACTAGCTGTTAGAGCAACAACACAGATTTAAAGTTAAACCACAATCTTGTATTCATAATCAGAGCAGGATTAAAACCCTATCACAACTTCAGATTGCTGATTCATACAAACTACTCTGCAGCTATAAGCCTACAAATTCATGCTGAAATGTTTTCTAATTTATGTCTCCAATTACAAGAACGAGTACTTAAGGTTAGTGTCTCTTCAAATAACTGCCTACAGTGAAGTCGGTTACTGTTACAGTCATTATAGGACCACATTCACCAAACCTGCCTGAACTACTCTGGTGGTGCTTTTCAAGATGACTGATACATTCTGTGTAACAAAATTATTCCCAAGACAATTTGCAGCACTTTTATTACGGCTATTTTCTAATTTTAATAAGTTACTTAAAACATACAGGTTTGTACCTTCTCTTTTATTAGTCCAATAATGTGCACACTTTTTCTTTAAAAATAAAAATGCAACGTATTCCATAGATTGTTCCGCCTCCCTCTACAGCAAACAACAGTGGCAATGGTGTGAATGTCAACAATTGGTTAAAGTTACTATTTCAAAATACCTCCCCACCATTGGTGCTTCCTGCTCTCTCTTTGCAGATAAGGTATTTCATCCCTCTGTAATCTGAAGGTTTTGTTCCTGCTGGGCCATTCAGTCAAAACCTTCCTGGGATAGTGAAGAATCGCTTTAAAAATGCCAGAAGTTCACATGTAGTGTTAATAATGATTCCCTGATGTGAGTTTGAGCCCAGTGGGCCCAAACTATTGTCTGGTAGTTATTGCAAAGAATTAAGGCGCTGAGCTGTTAACAATTCAACCTACATTTGCCTACTGTTTGGCTGCCTATCACACAGTGCTTTGGGGCAATGAGGAATTTGGGTTAGTCTCCTGAATGATCTCCTGGATCACACAGTGCCAAATGACATGCATTTACTAGCTTGCATTCCTGCTTAGTTTATTAAAGGAAGGGATTCAGGTAGCAATGCAAACTTAGTCATACGTTTGTTTCTCTGCAGCTGTTAAAAAAAGCAGCCGTGCACTTTCAGGTCTCTATTCTCTCTTTCTAGTTACACCAGATCATATGATAGAATCATGTAAATCATTCACTCTGAGCACAATATACCAGGAACATCGGCACAAACCAAGACAGCCTTTACTTTACACACTGGCATACTTAATCGACAGAATTAAAAAAACTGTAACTGTAATGATATTATTCAAGGACTGGAGTACCCTGTGACCATCATCAAAAGCCATGACAATGGAGAGAGGCGCAGCACAATGTGCCTTTTCAGAAAGTGAAATGTATTTACATAGATGACATAGAGCACTTTATGTATAACATCCACCAAAGTCTGGCGAGCTCGGCTTAGAAAACACACTAGGGAAAGAGCAGGTCAAACGGGTGGAAGACTACTGATCACACCTAATAACTACCAGTGATGAATATGATTCAATATTATTTACTACAGATGGGTGGCAAAGTGGATAGGATTGTTCCCTGGACTGATTCATGCTGGGGTGCCTTCTGTGTGGAATCTGCATGTCTTCCCTGTGTTCGCGTGGGTTTTCTCCAGGGGCTCCGGTTTGGCAAATTCTAAATTAGCCCTAAGTGGTACTGTGCATACGACTGGGTGGTGTGGCAGAATTATCTGGCAGAGCTAGCCACTTGACGATATAAACCTTGACACCCTGACCCCATGTGCAGGAATGGGAAAAGGGTTGTGGATGGATGAATTATTTACTATAGACATCTGTTAAAAAATATTAAAGACAGACCCTCAAACTGAGGCGCACTCCTCATAATTAGTTAAAGTTGAAAAGTACTGGCTAATAAAACAAAGCAGCATGATCTTAACAGCATCTAGGCTTATGTACATGCATCTGACAGAGTTCAAGGAAGCATTACTGTTACAAAGTAAAAGTAATACTAATTGGCTTCTTTGTCCTTTCCTGCCACTTAATTCTGGCTTTATTCACCCGTTACCTCTACATGCATTGAGCAACCAAACCAAAGTGTACGCACATTGTTTTCCAATAGCTGACTTAACACTTTGCTTGACTGTTTGTAAACCAAGTCCGACAGTATGGAGTGACGAGTCTGCACAGTAATGAACTGCGAGGAAGAATAACATACTCATGGGTGACTTTAATTTCCCCACTATTAACTGGGAATCCTATATGACAGCAAGCATACATGCAAAGAGATTCCAGGATTTTGTAAACACAAACTCCCTAGACTAGCTAGTCAATACACCAGCCAGGAGTGCAACCACACTGGATCTGGTCCTCACTAATATGTGAGACTGCTGCACACCCCCTACTGTAATGCCTTCCCTGGTAAGGTCAGACCACAAAATGGTCTCCTTTGAAGTAAAAATAAAACATGTCCCTCAGCTAAACTGGGAATATTCGGGAAATATTCTAAGGCTAACCTCCTGCTATTAAGTGAGAACCTGGCAAAATTTCAAGCCCCTATAAACCATGAGAACAATTCTGCCTATACAGAACTGTTAACAGAAACCCTGTACAAGCATGTTAATAGCTGAATAGAGGCAGCTGTACCCACCAGGAAGAAATACAGAACTAACTCAAAAAACAAGCCACCCTGGTAGAATCACACACTTAATTGGCTGTATAACAGGAGGAAGAAACTCATGGCAACAATTAGGAGGTGCAGCACCCAGCAGGATAAAATAACTCTCATTAAACTAAACAAACAACTCAGACGACAAATACAGTCTACCAAAGGAAAATTTGAGGGAGGTTTGGCCTCCCAGGCCAAGGACAATCACAAAGCATTCTTTAACTATTTCCTCAACTTCAAAGACAATACACAGTTGTGTTCAGAGCTCATTGTAAATGGAGCCACCTATACTGAGCCAGAAGACATAACAAACCTCCTGGCTGATAAATTGAGCTCCAACTTTACTCCTCTCTCTCCCCCCCTCAACCTTCTCTCAGGAAATACCATCAAATATAAATCCACCCCCTACTATCACTAGGGAACAGGTTCTTAATGCTCTCTCTAAGACCAAGAACACTGCATCAATGGGCCCAGACAATATCCAAGGATGCTTCTAAATAACATGAAACATTACCTATCAGGGCCTCTGGAATTACTATTTAATCATAGCCTCCAAACAGGCTTCATGTCTCATGAATGAAGAAAGGCAACAGTCATCCCTCTGCACAAAGGAGGGCCATCTACAGACCCTGGAAACTACAGACCCATAAGGCTCACTAGTCTTATATGTAAAGCCAAGGAAAGAAATATCATGATGATCAATAGAGATATAGTAAACCTCCAGACACTGGACCAACCCAGTTTGGTTTCGTCAAGGCCAGATCATGCCTACTCAGCCTGGTGGACTTCCTTGAAAAGGTTCATAGGTAGGTAGTAGGCTATTAACCCTAGGGCCTATATAAGCCTAGCCAAAAAAGTACCTTGGCTTTTGCCACCCAAGAAAATGTTTTTCTTGTGCCCCTGTCGAGCAGAGCCACAGAAGTGATCCCCGGGGTGAATTTCCTATTTCCCATCCAATCATCAAGATTTTTCTTGGAAGAGCGCTAATGAGGAGCTCTGTTTGACATAGATAGGTCGTCTGTTCCAGAGTATGGGAAGTCTCTGGGACAGGAATCTATCCCTCCAGCATGTTCTGTTTAGTGTGGTGACAAGGTTTAGGTCCCTTCAGCGTGTAGCTCGGAGGGATTGGGATTTTTTAAGTGGAGCATGTCCAACAGCTCTGGGTTTGACATAGCTTTGTATGTTAGGCAGAGATCACCTCTGAGTAGGCGATATGGGATGGAGTAAAGCTGGAGTTTTTTGAGACGGTCTGCATAGGGCATCTGTTTTAGGCCAGTAATCCTCTTTGTGAGGTATTTCTGTGGCCTCTCCAGTTGTTGTAGATGTCTTGTGAGGTACATACCAAAAGGGGTGCTGTACTCTATAATGGGTCTAATGAGTGATGAGTAGAGGGGAACAATGACCTCTTTTTTTCTGGATGAGAAACCTTGAGGTGTGCCATATAGAAGGATTTCCTGACCACTGTGGCGATGTGATTTTCAAAAGCGAGACTACTGTCCACCTGTGTCCCAAGGTCTCTTATCACACTTTCGGTGTTAAATAGACTACCACCTATGTGGTAGTTCATGGGTACAGAATTTTTACCAAAGGGGATGACAATGCACTTTTTGGCATTGAGCTTCAGGCCAAGGGTTTGACACTAGGCACATGTCTCAGTGAGGCCCTTTTGTAGGATGTCCACATCGTTAGGAGTTTTGATTATGGCTCCTAGTTTGCAGTCATCTGCAAACTTCATTAGCCAAAGACCTTCTGTGTTAGCCTGTACTTCAGAGAAGTAGATACCAAACAGAAGGGGACCCAGGACTGAACCTTGTGGTACTCCACTTGTCACTGGTCTGAAGTCAGATTTGGAGTCTGCTACTTTCACAGTGTGGGTTCTGTCCGTGAGCCAGTTGGCAACCCATCTTGTGACATAGGGACTTATACCTAGTTTAGTGAGTTTATCTATAATTCCAGAGTGGGGGATGGTGTTGAAAGCCTTACCCTCATCTATGATCCACCTTACCCTCATCTATGGCTTTGGTGACTGCTTCAAAGAAGTCTATCAGGTTTAGGAGATGTGATCTGCCTTTTACAAACCCAAACTGGGTGGGATCCAAAGTTTGGAGATTACCAATGTCTTTGTTTATAAGTTCCTTGATGATACGTTCCATGACCTTGCAGACCAGGCTTGTTAGGCTAATGGGACAGTAGTTCCCAGGGTCCGTCATGGCTCCCCCTTTGTGGAGTGGGATAACCGTCACAGTGCGCCATTCAGTGGGCACAAAGCCTGAGGTGAGGCTATGATTGAACATGGTACTTAGGTGGGGTGCCAGTTCATTCTGTAGTTCATGTAGAACGCAGCCTGGGATATTGTCAGGTCCCATGGATGCTGTGTTCTTGGCTTTGGAGAGTGTGTTTTTTACCCGTGCAGCCGTGATTACAGGAACTTTGCATTCTTCCGGTATAGAGATGGGCCCTCTAGGGGCTGAGAGGGGGGTAAAGTTAGCACTGAACCTATCTGCCAGGATGTTGGCAATATCAGTTGGTTCTGTATATTTAGTGCCATTGTGCTGTAACTCAGAGCAGATCCGAGTGCTGCCATTGAGATTCGTGACAGCTATAGTATACTTTGTGGATGTTTTTAGAGTCAGTGGCAATTTTATTTTCGTAACTAGCTTTGGAGGATCTTATGAGGGATCTCAAGCTTCTTACTAAGGCAAAGCAATGGATGAGGGCAAAATCATTCACATTGCCTACCTTCACCTGGCCAAGGTATTTGACTCAATACCCCACTCGAGCATTGTTGACAAACTCAAGCGGTTAGGTACAAACCCGTATGTCACCCGGTGGATAGCCAATTGACTCACAGATAGGACCCAGGAAGTTAGAATTGGGGAGTCCACCTCTACAAAGAGGCCAGTCACAAGTGGAGTCCCTCAGGGATCAGTCCTTGGACCGCTCCTTTTTTGGCGTTTACTTCTCAGAAGTCAAGGCCAATGTCAGTTGTCTCTGGCTGACTAAATTTGCAGATGATTGCAAATTAGGAGCTGCCACTGAATCTCACACTGCACAAATGTTCTCTGGGAGGGGCTGACACAGACAAACAACTGGTGTCAGAGTCATGGACTAAAACTAAATGCTAAGAAATGCATAATAGTAACCTTTGGGAAGTCATCCATCCCTGGTAACTATTACATTGACAACACAATCCTTAGAGTTGGCCCAGTAGTCAGGGACTTAGGGACACACACAGACAGTAATCTCGCCTTTGATCATCAAGTCCCTCAATGACCCTCTTCAAGAGAAATCTTGACGAGTGGAAGGGAGATCGTAGGTTTACCCCTGGGATCTCTTCTGTGTCCCTACTAGACAGAGGCACAGTAAATAACATCAAAAGGGCTATCTTCTGTGACATACTATACAGAGGCACAGTCAACTAATCTAAAAGGGTGGCGAAAGCCAAACACACTCTGGCTAGGCTTATAAATGCCCTAGGGCAGATAGCCTAGTATCAACCTATGAACCTATGTGTCTATAGTGGTGAGGAAATCATTCTATGTTGCGCAACTTATACACAAAGGTATGGCATCTAAGTCCAAGGAAGTCATTGTTCCACTGTATTTGGGATTCATCAGACCTATCACTGAGTACAATGCCCCCTTTGGTATGTACCTAACCAGGCATATCCAAGAACTGGAATGTCCGCACAGGTTCTTCACTAACCGAATACAGTGCATAAGTAATATGTCCTATGCAAACCACCTCAAGATCCTATCCCTGTATTCTGTCTCCTACAGGCTTTTGAGGGGATATCTATGCCTGGCATACAGGGCATTGTCAGACCCCACTCTGATGGATCTCCTGCAAATCCACAAAACAAACAGTACCAGAATTACCCATTCTAAAGACTTAAACCTTGCCTATGATATAAATAGGACCTGCTGGAGAGATAGGTATGTATCTCAGAGACTACCCCATCTATAGAACAGGCTCCCCATCCATATGAAGCAGAGTTACTCCCTAATCCAATTCAAGTGCAACTTGGACAATTGGATGGGAAACTGGAAATTCATCCCTGGTTTGGCACCTATGTCTTTGATGCAAACAGGTAAGCTCTATATGGTTCATCTCTCAGGCCCCTGCCTACACTTATCAAATGTATCAGAACTTGTCAGAGATTTGGAATGCATGGCTAGGCTTAAAAAGTCCCTTGTGGTTGTTAGCCTAGTAAACAACTATGAACCTATGAACAGATGAGCAGTGCAGGCTAGGAGGTAATGGACAAAGAGAGCTATTAAACTGTGTCCTGTGGAGAATTCAGAGAATATTACAAATTTGTCTAGAAGAGTGTAGGAAGAGTTTAACCTGTTCTACATGGTGACAGATCATAGGATGCATGAGAAAGGCTACACAGAGTACAAAGTTCAAAGGTTAGAAAGGGTTCAATTGAACCAGTTGGGAAGGGTCAGTAGTGATGATGACATGTAAGTGACTGAGGTGCGGAATACAACTGGATAATAATTTCAGAAAGCTAAACTTGCATATGTTAGGTTGCGAAATTTACCACCCAGTTTTCAGTTTTCTGATTTACTGGCAAGACAGACACTGCAGCTCCAAAATGTGAGCAGGATGCATCATTTTCTGTTGTATGCTATTGTTCTGGGAAAGGAACCCCCAGTTTGCAAAGAGTTCTATTAACATAATAGCGTTGAGAATCAACTGTAGCCAGTTGTTCGTCATACTTTAGTTTTAGTGATACCATCTTTGAAATACTGTGTAGTGTCTCTTAGCTGATAGTTTTGTGTGTGTGTGTGATTTTGTACCACTTTTACAATCGGGCACCATTCCTAAAGAAGTTTAGTTTAAAAAAAACGTAAATTAAAAGGGCCACTTGGAAATTCGTGCCACCCTATTATTTTGTCCTCAAAACCGGTAAATACAGAGGAATTCCGTATGATTGAGAGGTATACTAGGGTCAGTTAGGAAACATTACTTTTGCATTCATTGAATAGGAATTAGATCTACCTAATTAGTGGCAGGAGCTGAGAAACAGTATTCTAATTTAAGGTACTCACCTACTTTCCTCTTCAGCTTCAAGAACTCTAAGTTTAAAACTGCTGTTTGCATTTATTTTTGGATTTTTTTCTCCACCCACTCTCTCACCTCTTGTTGTGCTTTTAAACTTGGTGCTCTTCTTGCTGGTTGCCCTACTGTAAATTAAAGTTTGCAAGTCCTTCCCAGTGCTATTTCTAGAGGACTCTGACAGCTCAAACTAATAAGGCACTCCCATTAGACTCTTTGAGTTAGCCTTTGTTTCATATAACCCCATTTCAACAAGTGCACACTGCAATATTCACTGTTAACCAGAATTGTGTATTGTTTTTTTCTTCTTCTGCATTTTCCTTGTTTTAATCAGAAATTAGATGTTTGCATGTTTAATTTGGTCTGTGGCCTTGCTCTTCCAGTATCCCTCAAGGTAGTGGGAGAATTGTGAAGTGCTGCAAGTTCTGAGCCTTACTTGTTTAATTTCCACTGCAATTTTACTGTTTGCATTTTACTTGGTCTTGGGGCACTACTATTTTAGTATACCTCAGAATAGTGAGAGGATTAATAACTGCTGCAGGATCTGAGCCTCATTTATTAAATTTATACTGCATTTTTACTGTTGCATTTTATTTGGTTGGGGAACCTTAGCCTTGTAGCATGACTCTCAATATTGACAGAATTGTGAATTGCTGCAGGATATGAGCCTCATTTATTACATTTCTATTGTGCTTTTACTGTTTGCATTTCACTTAGTCTGGGAACTTTAGTCTTATAGTATCACTCAAAATAGTGACAGAATTGTGAATTGCTGCAGGATTTGAACCATACCTCTCTCTCTCTCTCTACGTATATATATATATATATATATATATATATATATATATATATATATATATATATATATATATATATCTACACTTATACTGCATTTTATGGTTTACTGATGGGATTCCTCTCTAACGTATCTCCTATAATGTAATGAGCTGTGCAGTAGTGGTTTGCAGTGCCCTGTATAGATGCAGGCACCTAGAATTATAATTGTCCATATAAAACGTCCTCTGCTGTTTATGCAACGATCTAGCTGAGTGTAGCGCAGCTAGATTGCCTGCTGAGAAGCAGTACTCCAATAGTGTTGTTTTAGATCAAACATAGACCTCTCCTCAGCCCAACACCAAACTCAAATTACACCACCCCTCATGGGTCATAAAATAGAGGACCAACAGCCATGGATGTACAGTTCCCTACTGTCTCTGTAGCCAGCCTATTGAAAATTGGGCATCCTGAGACACTGTAGCAATTGTACCATGTTTATTGACAACCACCTTATTCTTAAGCAGACTGACACAGTATGTGAGAGATGTAATTACACTATGTCTTTGGAGGCAAAGCTCTCATGTACAGATACTGATATCTCCAAATAGATGCCCTCAGCAACCTTCCAGACACTCTACAAAGACAACACCCCCAGGACACATGCAACCACATCTCAAAATGTCTCATCCTCTAAGCTCTTAAGGCAAACTGCCACACAACCTAGTATATTGGTCATTGCAGACTCCACTGTGAGATAGATTGATGCACCCCTCACCAGGCTGAGCAAGGAGACAGTCAGTCAGTTGTCTATCAAGGGCAAGTATTCACTAGTTCACATATGCACTCAGGACACTGAACCACAAATGCTAGTATAACTCTTTCATAGTCCATGTAAGTGTTAATGACTGGAGACATATCTCACTGGACTCTATGAAAAGACACATGATATAACTTTCAGATTATGTGTCCCAGGAAGGCATGAGCCTAGGACTGAGCAACAGTCTACCTCCACCAAGAATGACACCCCAAAATAAACAGAAGATGATTGACTATAGCAATTTATTTATTTTTATTTATTTCACATTTGTTAACTGGGTTAGTCCAACTGAGTTTGCAAACAAACCCATTTTCAGTGGAGACCCAAGGGGAAAAAGCCGCAGGAAACATAAGCAAAGATAAACATACAGGACAAAAACTATTAAAAACAATGCAAATACGAAATTAATTATAAAGAGAAAAACAAAAGAAAAAAATATGAACATTAAGGGTTGCCCTGACAGCAGTGGTCTAAATTTACTACATATGAGAGTAAAAACAAAAAGATAATTGTTGTTCAAAAGAAGGACAATGTATAGACATCAATAGGAAGTGGGGGATAAATAGTGTGGAGAATGGTAGGGGGAGAGAAAGGAGGGGGCTATAGCAGTAGAGCTGAGGAAAAATAGTGTGGAGAATGGAAGGGGGAGAAAGGAGGAGGCTACAGTAGGGCTATAATAGTAGAGCTGGGGGTTTAGGAGGTTATTTTAAGCAGAAGTTACTAACAGAGAAATGGGAGATGCAACAGGTTTTACATTAGTAGAGACTACGATTATGTGTGTTCAAGGCAATGGCATAATTTCAAGTTTAGTAGGTGGGATTTAAGCTCCTTTTTAAAACATGGAAAGGAAAGGTTGGATCTAATATGGAGAGGGAGTTTGTTCCAATTTAGTGAGACAGAGTGTTTGAAAAGTAGTTTGTCAATATTCCTTTTGTGTTTATAAACTGAGAGAAGATGCTGATCAGCACTCTGGAGAGGCCGGGGGGGAGGGGGGAGTAGGGAGTAACATGGGAAGCGAGAGCAGGGCAGGCAGAGGGGTTGTTGAGTATGTAAAAGGTAGTGTGAAGTTGCGATTGTAGAAGAAGGTGCAGAAATTCCAGCCAATGAAGTTTGTTTAATGAGAGGTAGTGATGTGAAGAGAGTGGTTGGTTTAGAATAAATCTGGTAATTTTGTTGTATGTTTGTTCCAGTTCCAGTTTCTGCATTGAGGTAGTTTGGATATTGGTAAGGATGGGGGAAGTGTATAGAAGACTAGGTAGAAGAAATACCTGCACAAGAGTGCGTTTAGTGACAGTAGTGAGGAATTTTTTGTTCCTATAAAGTAGTCCCAAGTTTTTGGTGGTTTTTTTTGATGGCCTGTTGTATCTGCAAGTCAAAGTTTCGTTGGTCATCAATTATTACTCCAAGGAGTTTGGTGTGTGAGGCAGGGATGATAGTGGTGCCATCTAGGGAGGAAAGAGAAAAGTTGGATTTAAGGTGAGAGAGTGTCTGAGGTAGAAAGAGAAGGAGCTGAGTTTTCTTAAGGTTAGTTGATTGTTTCTGAGCCATTTTTCAACAGAGATCAAATAATTCTGTGTTAGTGTGTGTAGTTCAGAGATAGTATTGGAGATAGACAAGACAGTAGAGTCATCTGTGTATTGTATTACAGATGAGAGACAATTTTCTTAGTTACTGGTGTCATACTAAGAGAGTCAGCATTTGTCTGCTTGGGAGGTTGTGACTGAAAGACCATGCTGCTTTGTCAGGTACAGTCTTCACCTGTCCCACAAGGTTTTTGGATACTGGACAAAACGTTATCCACTCATATAGTGCCTTTTTTAGGCAATGCCAATCTGATAAACCTCCCAACATAGTAAATTCTATGCAATATAAACTATAGGTGTTACTGTTCAATGCTAGGAATCTCAGCAACTCCTAGGAAGCACTCATCACCCTGGCGAGTGTTGACATCTGTACATTTACTGAGATGTGATTTAAAGCAGTGGAAGGTACCCTGGCAGTACAAGGCTATAATGCCTTCCACACATTTAGTCCAGCTATCACACAAGAAGGGACAATAGGTGGAGGTGTATCAATTTACATAAAAAGTAAGCACACCTCAAGACTGGCCAAACTATATGACATGTTTGAGCTACTCCATGTCAAACTAACCTTAGGTAAAGTCCGATGCCATATCCCTGCTAGTTATAGGTCCCCATCTATGACCCAGGATAACTGTACCACATACTTGAATGGAGTCACTCACAATTCAGCCCAACACCATATTCAGGGGTGATTTCAATTATCCCACCATAAACTGGGACACATGCAGAGCCATTAATGCCCAGGCTCAAAGATTCCTCAATTTTGTAATGCAAACACCCCAAAACAGCTAGTTTACACACCTACTAGGGGTGCAAATATCCTGGCTTTGGTACTAATAAATATGAGGGAATGTGGCACCCCCCTTGTATAATGTCCTCACTGGTCAGGTCAGATTGCAAAGCAGTCACCACTGAAATAAATATAAAGGCTGAACTCCCAGAAAACCCCAGAAACTATAAGAACTTTTCTAAGGCTAACTACCTCCTATTAAGTGAAGACATATCTAAATTCCAAGCCCTCCAAACTCAAGAGAACACAGTGACCTATGTGGAAGTCTTTACAAAAATGCTGTACAAACACATAAATAACTGCATAGAAAGAGCAGTACCAAACCAAAATAAATTTAGGACAAACTCCACAAACAAGCCCTCTTTGTGGACTCCGTGTATAAATAGGTTGCACAACAAAATAAAGAAAATCCTGTTCAAAACAGGAAGGGCTATGTCCAAAAGACACAAAACTCCTTCATCAGTCTCAACAAGTAACTCAGAGGACCAATCAAGTCAACCAAAGCCAACTTTGAGATGACAATAGGATAACCATAAGGCATTTTTTAGTTATGTACACAGTCTTAAAGGGAAGATCCAACAGTGTGCTGAACTAATAGTAAATGTCACTTCCTATACTAAATAAGAGGATACAGCAAATTTGCTCGCCAATAAATTTAGCTCCAGTTTCACCCCATATCACCCCTAGTCCCAGCCCAGAAAATACCCTCCACCATTTCTCTCCAGCAATCATGAAAGAACTCGTCCTCACTGCACTCTCCAGAGCTAAAAACACTGCATCTGCGGGTCCTGGTAATACCCTAGGAAGCCTCCTAAACAGCTTGAAACATGACCTGTCAGCCCAGTAGAATATCTACTCAACCACAGCCTCCAGATAGGCTTTGTCCCTAAGGAATGGAGGACTGCAACAGTCATCCCTTTACACGAAGGCAGGACATTAACAGACATGGGGAACTGCAGACTCATAAGCTTTACTGGTCTTATATGCAAGGCCATGGGAAGAATTATCATAGACTTTATAAAAAAAGACATAGGAAATTTTCAAACACTGGACCCATCCCAGTTTGGTTTCATCAAGGGCAGGTCATGGTTACTAAACTCGGTGGATTTCTTCAAGAAGGTCACTGGAGCCATGGATGAGGGCAAAATGGTAAATAGTGTCTACCTTGACTTAGTAACAGTATTTGACATAATACCTCACTTTGGTACTATAGACAAACTCACAAATTTAGGCATAAATCCTTATGTGACCTAACAGAAACCACAGAGAGGACACATGAAGGTAGGATGGGTGAATCCAGCTGGGCTGTTCCTAGTGGTATCCCACAGGACTCCGTACTGAGACCTCTTCTGTTTAAAATATACTTCTCTGAAGGCAAAGTAATGGTAGAGGGCCTTCGGATTATCAGATTTATTGATAACTGTAAACTGGATGTAATGACTGAATACTCCAAAGATACAGATATCCCTCAGGAAGGTCTGACAAAGACAAATAACTGGTGTCAGAACCATGGCCAAAAATTCAATACAGAAAATGCATAATTATACCCTTTGGGAAGATGACCACCCCTGCAAATGACAACACTAATAACACTCCCCTAAGAGTAGAGGGACCTGGGAACTTAGGTTGACAGACACCTGAACTTTGATCACCATGTATCAATGATATGGAGACAATCCTTCTGTATATTGCACAAATCATAAGTAAGGATATGGCATACAGATCTAAGGAGATCATAGTCCCACCATACTCAGACCTTATTAGACCAATAATTGAGTAGAATGCACCTTTTGGCATGTACCTGACCAGGCATTTGAAAACAGCTGATGCATCCTCAAGATTCCACACTAAAAGAATTCATGGTGTATATAATAGGTCCTATGCAGATTGCTTCAAGGTAGTCTCCCTGTACTTGGTCTCCTACAGACTACCGATGGGCGATCTCTGCCTAACCCACAAGGCATTCTCCAATCTAGCCCTGATGGATCTCAACACATTCCTGAAACAGCACTAGAATTACCCAATCTAAGGATCTAAAACTCATCTATGACATAAACAAAACATATTACCTAGAGAGGCATGTGTCTCAGAGGTTATCTCTTCTTAGGAACAGACTCCCCAATTATGTGAAACAGAACACTTCCTTAAGCCCATTCAAATGTAATTTGGACTAATGGATGGGAAATTGCAAATTCACCTCTGGCTTGTCTCCTGTGACCCTTATGGACAGGGGTAGGGGCAGACTGTAAAAGTCCTAAGGCACAGGCATACACCAAAGCCATTCTAGCCCATGGGCATTGATAACTGGGAAAAATGGAGAACGGATGGCTAGGCGTAAAAAGGCTCTATTGCCTATGATCCTGTTGCATTATGAAGGAGCTAAGTTCATGCTGAAGATTGCCATCAGCTATTTGGAGAAAGCAGGTTTTAAATATTCTAACTCTGTGGAATATTAAAAATAAACAAAAGTCTCATTTACAATCTGAACCTCTTGGAAATATATCAACTTAAGCAGCTTAGAATTTTCTCTAACTTTACTTACCATACTATGCTGACAAGCAGCTTATATGCTAAAATGAAAAAAAAAATGAAAGACACTGAATCTATAGTAAATGAACTGACCTTGTTATTTGTTGAAAAATGAACTGAAATGCATTACTATGGCTACTTTAATTTCATTAACCATTCGGTTATGGTTACTGTACCCACTCTAGATGAATGGTCTGTATGCCTTTTAATTACTAGTTTAACTAAAAGAAATATCACACTACATCAACTATTTCTTTTTTTTCATGTTCAGGGTGGTTCACTATATGGTTATAAATCCTTGGCCACATCAGGTTCCAACCAGCTAAATAGGTTCATAGGTTCATAGGTAGGTACTAGGCTATCGGCCCTGGGGCCTATACAAGCCCAGAAAAAAAGGTACCCTGGCATTATCAATATGTCACGTATAGGCAGCAAGTGTACAGTTAATTGCTGTCGAGAACTTTTTAATTCTTGTCAGACTGCTAGACTACGATACCGTCAGCTGCTGTATCAAATAAATCATTACTTTTGCTGTTGATATTTTCATAATTTATAAAATCGATTTTCCCATCAAATACAATCACTGCAATGTTTTACTGTGCCTTCCTTGTTTTTGAGTCACAAAATACATCATTAATTTTATTTTATTTATTTATTTTACATTTGTTGGCTTGGCTAGTCTAGCTGGATACATGTCCATTTTCAGTAGAGGCCCAGGGAGATAAGCTCCAAGCAGTAGTAAATTACAAAAAAGATTACAATAGTTAAAAATGACTAAATTAAAATACAAAGAAATTAAAAAAAGATTTAAGAGAAACAAAAAATTGTTTCTGTGAATAATAGCTCGCAGGCTATGCAAGGTTTAAAATACAATTGAGTACAAGGACACTCAGAATTCTGAAGTAATGATTAGTAGGTCTGAGAAAGAGAAAGAGAGAGAGCAGAAGGAGGCAAGAATCACAAGGGCTAGAATAAGGTTAGATTATATTGGTTAAAGCTGTAGAGGGGACAAAGGTTAGAAGGAAGGGGTATAGAAAAAAGAGCATTAAGGGAGAAAAAGTAGGGTTTAGTCTGGTTTAGAACAGGGACAAAGCCAATGAAATTTCAGATGTTCTTTGAGATGTTTCTTGAAGAGTGCTGTGGATGAGAGAGACGTGAGTGTACTAGGAAGATTGTTAATCAGATCATTAAGTAGTAGAGCAAGTATGCCATTAGTGGGGGGGTGGCACCCCTTAACCGCCTCCCCACTTTCAAAAGTTGGACAGGAGTGGGGGGGTTAAGGGGGGTGTCAACTCCCCTTACTAATAAAGTGCTGGAAATTACACCAAAGATTTTTGATAATACAGCACCATCACACAGATAGCCTATAAAGTAACACTCACATTGTGAAAGCCCCATGGTGCAGTTCTATGAAAATGGATTCTCAGGACAAGATTAAGATGGGGTAGGTATAATAAAAACTGCTGCTACAGTTGCAACACAGTTTCAAGAGCAACACAAAGAAACATTTCTTCAGTAAAACGCAAATAATGTCAGGAATAACCTTTTACCTTAAATATAGGCATAGAAAATGGTGAATATTGCAACTGTGTAAGTAACAGGAAGGTTGGAACTGTGCATTCAATGTGTTGTGGTCAGGGAATAAGTAGATGGATGTATTTTTCTGTGGTCAGAGTTCATATGCCAAAGTAGCAGTCTGGCAACATACTCAGCGTACCCATTGTAACAGAATGCCTTGTATATGCATGTACACTCAAGCTACTCTACACAAGATACTGCATATTGATTCTGCCTGTGAATATATAACTTATATAAGGAATTTGTGACTCACTGTAGGAAGAGATTAACTATAATTGCTTTACATCTGTGTACATTATTCTTTCTTCATACACTCACCTATATCAACAGATGGGATAGCAGCAGTTTGTCTCGCTGCTTCCTGTTCTGATGGCCAATCAGATGTGCTGGGAGAGAAAAGGTCATCCTCCCACTTATTGCTGTGTCCATGTTGTGTCTCCTCACTGTGCTGTGGAATCTCTTCTTCATCTGTCTCTCTCATAGAAATCTGAATATCTGATCTTGAGTAGGTATAACCATGCCCAGCTGGGCAGATCTCATTAAATGCATCTAGAAAAAAGGCAGGGACGGTACACTGTAAAATAATGTTTCTGAAAGAATTGCCTGTACAAAACACTGTAGTGGAGAACAATGGCAATAGTACTATCAAGATATCACAACATGCCTAGTAAGCAGTACATCCTAATGGTCACATGGTTTGTCTGTTTCACTCACTGGAGGATTTCATAAGGATCTAATTTATACAGAAAACCTGTTCTGTGCTAGGTTTACTGCCTAATAACAAAGTATACATTTTTCACCTATGCTGTTACATTTATAATACATGATCTGACCTATGTGGTGTAAATAAAAATCCTAAATTTCTCTTTTTGTGTTTTATTTTGGAAGCCACACTTATTTCAACAATCGCATAATCAACAACATTCATATGCAAATAATGTAACCCTAAACCTGCTTCTGTAAGCCTAAGACAATAACTAATATAAGAAAATTCAGCTCACAAAGTACAGAACCATCAGCACAGCAGTATAAAACCTTGTTCATAAAACAGATCCTCCTGCAAAATTTCTCCTCTAAACAGGATCATTCCATACGTAAAGAAAGCTCTTCTGAAACTCCTTCAGGAGATAACTGGCACATTAGTGAGTATTATCACAATACCAGAGTGTATTCATAAATGTATGGAGCTGATGTAACATTGCATGGTAGGTCTTTCCAATGCCTGAAAATAATACCAAGAATAACAATGATTGTATTCTTAATCCTAAGTTATATTGGTGAGGGAGAAGCAAAATTCTGTGGAATGTTTGGAGCTTTTCTCCCCGGGCCTCTGCTGAAAATTCACATGTATCCAGTCAGACTATCCTAGTCAACAAATGTAAAATAAAATAAATAAATAAATTGTACTAACCAACCGAAACTCTACATTCTGCTTTAAGGCATGGGATATATGCAGATGACCCCTTAAGGACATCAAGTGTGTCAGCTATATGGCTTTTGAATGTCCATGACTTTTTCCTCTTTCCTTTTTAAGTCTTTATGGATACACTCAGGCCAATAAAGCCAAATGCCACTAGATGTGAACATGCATGTTTCAGCTTTCTTATGACCTCATCAGCAGAGTATACATGGATTGTTTGGCTGGAGTTTAGAAACATAGGGTCTTTAAACCCAGCTGATGGCCATAACCATTAAGGTATCCCATGGGCCTTTCTTACAGGAGATTTAAGGTATCACACAGTGAAATCTCTAGCTTAGCTAAGTTTTCTTGTAGTTTGTACTAATTGGTTTGTCTGTGAGATCTTTTTACTCTTTGATGTGTACCCTATTATAACTGTAAGTGCTGATATTTGCATGCACTGCACTCTTTGATGTGTACCCTATTATAACTGTAAGTGCTGATATTTGCATGCACTGCACTCTTTGGGCTGCACCTGTCTCTCCTTTCATGCCTATTCTATTACATCCTTCTGTCTTGTTCTCCCTTTCTACCTTTTACCCCCAAACTAGTTTGACTATGTATTCCTCCTGCCCTCCTGTGCTGGACTGTCTGGGTTCTATAACCTGGATGTTCTTTCAATTATAGCTTGATCATATACCAGTGCCCCCTCATAAGATGTTTCTTGTAGCACACTTCCACTAGGGCTGTGGTTGCCTCCTTCAACCTAACCAATCCATTCTCCAGTACAAATGAGCGGAGGGCCTTGTCCACATCCCAACATTAAGAGACTGGATTATGATGGATAGAACAGATTCCAGTGATTATCACTAACCCCCATCCCAGATAAGGCTCACCATCTAAAAACCTACCCTAGTTACCCACTTATTACCTGGAAGAGAAGAATGTAGTCTTTCATGTTTGGATAGAAGATTCTCTTCTCTTTCACGGACTATGAATCTATACACATATAGCACAGGAAACAGTTGTTTTATGTAACTGTGCCCTGCTTTTGGGAAGCTTTTCATGTCAGAAGTCAAAGAACTGTAGTGACCTGTCCTCCCGTCATGACCACGGTATGCTCATCCCAAGCTCCTCTTATGTTCCAGGATAACATTTTCAAAGAAGTGGCATTCTATTTATCGAGAATATCAAAATTAGCTAATATCAGTTGTCTCTGGGTTGCACACACCTTCAAAACAAGCCTTCTACCATAAGGATATTTTACAAAGGATCCCTAGAAGATCTTTGGTTAAGGCACAAGAAGAATGTGTTAAAAAAAAAAAAACAAAGTTTAACCAGTCATTTTGCTGTTTTGTAATTAGATGATAAAGAAATCACACCATTAATCCTCTACAAAGATGACATCCAATAAAAATAACCCAGGTGCAAAGTAGACATAAACAGTACACACCTTGACAGCATAAAGCAGACATCTAGCATCATTGACAAAACAACACATGCTCCAATCATCTCTCATTATAGCTTAATGGAGGACCAGAAAATAACAACATGGGTGAACAGTGTAAGATTATTTCATAAGATAAAACATTCTGCAATGAAAGTGTCAGATATAGCAATAAAATCTCACACAAGAAACTCAGTTAAAGTTTACACAAGACTTACAATGTCCATTCTTAAATCTAAGTAACAGCTTTGACTTTGTATCAGAGTCAAGGAAGCCTCAGTAGTGTAAAAAAAAAAAAACAACAAGAAATTACTGAAGTTGACTATGCAGACAATTCCGTCATCCCATGGACTATTTTACACTTTTATAGTAGGAAACAACTCTTTCTGGTGTCACGACACTCAAGGGATCTGAAGACTTCACAGTACCTCAAATGGGTCACAGGTAAAATTATTGCCTCCTACATTCCCAGCCCAACCAGCAAGCTTCAGCTAGGAGGAACAGCAATGAGGCTACCAAAGAGGTGGAACCTCAGCTGAAACCACCTCCACTCTGCCCCCCCCCCCCGCTTCAAACATTATTACAAAAAAGTACAGTTTTGTACCTACCATAAATGCAGATGTTCGAGTGTTCACACTGCTGCAGTCATCACACTTGGGTTATCCTGCTGTCAGGCGGTCCCGCAGTCAGCCAGAGTTCCAAAGTCTTGGTCCGGCGTTGGTTGCTGTCACTTCTTCCCTGACGTCAGTGCGCCAGGGGTATATAAGATGCATCCAACGCCATTTTCTTCAGTTTTTCTTGCCGCAGATGTCAGGTGCCCCCAAGTAGGTAGGCAATACATATTGCTAATAACAGTTATACATATAAAATAACAACAATACCTTCAGTTACAAGCAAATACACCACAAAGGTTGTATAGGATAGAAAGGTATAGATAAGGCCAGCCAGTTCAGAGGGGATGGAGGGAGGGTAACCAGGACTGCAGCAGTGTGAACACTCGAACATCTACATTTATGGTAGGTACAAAACTGTACTATGTTCATCATGTTACACTGCTGCAGTCATCACACTTGGGTAGAATCCCAAAGCTAAGGTTGGGTGGCTGGTCTATAAGGAGTTAGGATTGGCTATGAGGCCCTGCAGAACTGCAATGGCAAATCCTGCTCTAGATTTAGAGTAAAGAGGCAGGTGGTAATGCTTGGTAAAGGTGTGCACTGAACTCCAAGTTGCAGCCTCCAAAATTTCCTTGGTAGGTACTCCTCTGAGAAAGGCCGTTGAAGTGGCTGTAGCCCTGGTGGAATGTGGCCTAATGTGTTTTGGGACTGATTTTCCATGCTGTGTGTAGCAGTAATGAAGACAGTGTCCTATCCATTTGGCTATAGTCTACTTTGAGATAGCCTTGCCCTGTGATCCTGCAGCATATGCTACAAACAGTTGCTCAGTTTTCCTGATAGCTTTTGTTTTGTCCAAGTAGAAGCATAGCTGCCTGTGTATGGCCAAAGAATGCAGAAGTTTCTCCCCTTTATTCTGGGGGTTTGGATAAAAAGTTGGCAAATGGATGGTTTGGTTAAGAGTCACACTAGATACCACCTTTGGCTAAAGGTAGGGTTTGTCCTTAGAGAAACCCTGTCCTAATGAAAAATTATAAAAGGTTCCACTGCCATTAATGCCTGTAGCTCTGAGACTCTTTGTGCTGAAGTTACTGCTAGGAGCAGAGCTGTTTTCCATGATAAAAATTTTAGATCGGCTGTATTGGCTGGCTCAAAAGGTGGCAGGGTTAGTTTTTCCAAAATGAAATTGAGGTCCCAAGTTGGTGTTGGTGCTCTCTGGGGCGGTCTTATGTTTTTAGCCCCTCTGAGGTACTGCTTTAGCAAGGGATGAGAGAATAAAGGAGGATCCGTGTTGTAATGTGCTGAAATGGCAGAGGCGTGGATCTTAATTGATGAGAAGGATATGCCTCTGTCCAGCATCTCAGTTAAGTATTGTAAAATCTGAGAAATGTTTGGAACAAGAGGGTCAAGGCTTTGAGCCTGGTTCCAGGTGCAGAATCTCTTCCATTTTTCTGAGTAAGCTTTCCTTGTGCTAGGCCTCCTAGCCTCCAAAATGACATCCATAACTGCTGTGTTGCCTGTTTGACTAATGAATCTGCCATGCAGCCAGGTTTAGGGTTTTGAGCTGCCCGTGCAGGACCTGATTGTTTTGTTGAGTCAGAAGGTGTGGAGTTTGAGGCAAAATCCATGGTGGGCCTTGAACAAGGTTCCTTAAGATAGGGTACCAGTGCTGGCGTGGCCAGTCTGGAGCAATCAGGATCATCTGTGGTTTCTCTTGTCTGGCTTTTAGGAGTACCTTTGAAAGTAGAGGCAGAGGTGGGAATGCATAAACTTTTAGGTTTTTCCAGCTGAACAAAAGAGCATCCACTTTCCATGCTTGTTTGTGATAAGTCCTTGTGCAGAATTTTTGTAGTTGGCAATTCAGTGGAGAGGCAAAAAGATCTATATCTGGGCATCCCCATTTTTGCATTACCATGCTGAATATTTGTGGATTCAATTTCCATTCGTGAGGGTCCATGATATTTCTGCTTAGATCATCTGCCAGAGTATTTCTCTTTCCTGGCAGGAATTGTGCTTGCAGGTGGACTTGGTACATTAGAGCTGTGTCCCACAAGGTCATGGCTTGCCTGCACAGGGGGTAAGAATGAGTGCCTCCTTGCTCGTTTATGTACCACATTACTGTGGTGTTGTCTGTCTTTAATAATAATTGTCCTGGATGCAGAAGGTCCTTGAAAGCTGTTAGGGCATTTTGAACAGCCAACATCTCTTTTTGATTGATGTGTAGATGCATCTGGTCTGTGGTCCACTTGCCCTGAATGTATTTTCCTGCCATGTGTGCTCCCCAGGTGTAATCCGAAGCATCTGTTGTTAGTGTCTGCCTGGCTGTGGGTAGGGTGAAAGGCTGACCCTTGTTTAGGTGACATGCCTGTGCCCACCATCGAAACTCCTGTTGTAGGCAGGGAATCATTGGTATTACTGCTTCTAAACTGTGACAGTGTTGAGTCCAAACACTTTTTAGGTACCATTGTATTTTCCTCATATGCAGTCTGGCATATGGTATTAGTAGTATGCAGGATGCCATGAATCCCAAGGCCTGCAGAATTTTTCTTTCAGGGAGATGGGACTTTTTTGCCAGTAATTGAAAATATTGAGTTAATTGAACTTGTTTGTCTGGCGTGAGGTAAGCCATCTGGGCTGTTGTATTTAAGTTGGCACCCAGGAATGTAATCTGCTGTGAGGGCACTAGTTTTGACTTCTTTTCATTTACTGTGTACCCTAGAGAAGTTAGCGACCTCTTTACAAATGCCAGATGCTGTAAAAGGATGTCCTTTGTCTCTGCTTGATGAGGCAGTCAACAGGTATGGATATATTTGAATTCCTTTTTGTCTGCAAAAAGCAACTACTGGTGCCAGGCACTTTGTAAAGACCCTGGGTGCAGTAAATAAGCCAAAGGGCAGTGCAGAGAATTGGTAGTGCATTGAACCAGCTTTGAATCTGAGGTATCTTCTGCAATTTTGTCTGATAGGGACATGCAGGTATGCCTCTTTGAGGTCCAGAGTAACAAGCCAAGCGTTCTTGCCCAGCATGGGTAGAAGCTGCTGTAAAGTCAACATTTTGAAATTCGGAATATCCAGGTAAGTATTTAGAAATGAAAGGTCTAGTATGGGCCTCCAGGCCTTGTCCTTTCTGGGGACCTGGAAGAGTCTTGAGTAAAATCCTTGTCCTTGTTCTTGCTGTGGTACTTTTTGAATAGCTCTCATGTCCATGAGGGCTGAAATTTGTCTTTGTGCCTCTGCCCATTGATTTTGTGGCAGGTCTGGCATTCCTTTTAGCCTTGGTAAAGTATGAAAGTGGAACCTGTAACCTTGAGACACAATATTCAGAACCCATTTGTCTTGGGTTATTGTTTGCCAGTTTTGAGAAAAAAGTGCTAGTTTTCCCCCCAAGGGGGCTTCCAAAAGGGAAGTGCTTGGCGTACGAAGGGGAAAGTCATTGTGACTGTTTCCTGTAAGGTTGAGACTTGTCCTCACCTCCTTTTGGGGTTGAGTTGCCCCACTGTCTTTGTCTGTTTGAGCCTTGGGGTTGAGATCTGCCTCTTGGGCGTCTGTATCTGCCTCTCTGTGGCCTGTCTGACACTGGAAAGGACCAATTTTTTGTAGGTCAATTTCTGCTAAATCAAGGTGGCTGTACCTGTAAGAAATCCTTGACTGTTTGCATAGATTTAGCTTTATCCTCCATTTTCTTTAACACCTCTTCTGCCTTAACACCAAACAAGGTATCATGCTGTAAAGGAGCATCCAATAATTTTGCCTTAACATGATCAGGTAAACTCTGTTCTTTTAACCAAGCATGCCTTCGAATCACTGAACCTGTAACTGCGGCCCTACAAGAGGCCTCTAAAGAATCAAAACCACATTGAAGAGTATGTTTTCCCACCTGTTCAACTGCATGCAACAAATCCTGCATTTCTTTACAATCAGGAGCTTCTGAGCTTGCAAGCATTTTCTGTTTTAATTGAGCCATTAAATATTGTTGGTACTTAAGCATGTGAAACTGGCAATTTAAAGCTCTTACTGCTAGAGTTGCAGAAGTGTATACTTTCTTCCCCCATCTATCCAATGCTCTGGAATCTCTGTCAGAGAGTACTGGATTTTTTGCAATGGAAGCCTTAACCCCTTTTGGACCTTGGGAAATAGTTTCTGGATCAGCAGAAGGGTTTTTATAAAGAAACTTGTGAGAATCAGGGACTCTGTAGTACCTATCTGGCTTGGCTGGTGCAGGGGGTAAAGAATCAGGAGATAAGCTGGATTCAGGGAACACATCATCCACGATATCTAGCACAGGCGGAATAGCCAGTGGCCTGTGCTGAGGCAGTAAAAGGAAATCTCTGAACCTTTTCTTAGATTCTGAGTATTCCTGACTTTCCCAATGGAAATGCTCCCTCATGGTATGTAAAGTTTTGCCAAAAGAATAATCCTCAGGAGGAGAGGCTGAAGGGATAGATTCTTCAGCATCAGAGTCCTCATAGGGATTTATAGAGTACTCCTGGTCAGAAGAGGAATCAGAGAAAATGGAAACCTGATCAGAGGACTCATAGTCTGTATCCTGCCTAGGTCTTTTCTCAGGAGGGGGATGGGAACCCCTGATTAGAGTAATGAGGTCTTCGGCCATTTTAAGCATCTGTTTCTTAGGCATGGAGGTTTGTCCAGGAGAATGCTGTACTTGTTTCTTTGTCTTTGGTGGTACTTTTGTCTTGGCTGTTGATTTAATGGTAAGTTGTGAAGGTCTGAAAACACTCTTAGAAGCCGATGCCTGCTCAGCGGCTCCGGACCCATCTGAGGGATTAGTTTCCATAGGCTCAATACCTTGAGTTTCCAGAGGCCTAGTTGTCTCCACATGTGTCAGGAGCTGCGAAAGTGCCTCACTGAGAACTGGCGAACTGGCGACTGGCCTAGAAGAGGTTTCGTCGTCGGTTTTGGACCTCGGATGTCTGTCTTTATCCTTGTCCTTGCGTTTCTTCAGTAATGCGGGTGTCGGTTGATCCGACGGCATAGTATAATTGAACCTTCGGCCAAAGTAGTGCAAAGCAAAATCAAAACGCCTTTTTATAGTACGTTTGTTAAATCTAGCACAAAACCGACAACTAGTGACGTCGTGATCAGGGCCTAGGCATGGAATTCAGTAAGAGTGGAAGTCCTTATGAGGTATTTGCTTTCCACAAGAAATACAATTATTAACTTTTTCTGACATTGGTCTGAGGTAAGAAAAAAGTTTCCCCAATGTGGTACTTAGCTTTATTGAAGACTTCGGATCTGAAATTCAACTTCGAAAATCTCAGGAGCTAGCCGACCGGCACTTGAGAACTGCTTCTGCTTTGGGCACTGCACGGCAAGAAAGACTGAAGAAAATGGTGTCGGATGCATCTTATATACCCCTGGCGCACTGACGTCAGGGAAGAAGCGACAGCAACCGACACCGGACCAAGACTTTGGAACTCTGGCCAACTGTGGGACCACCTGATGGCAGGATAACCCAAGTGTGATGACTGCAGCAGTGTAACACGATGAACATCACCATGTTGGCACTTAAAGAAAATAAACACATTCATACAACAGTCTAATA